>NC_028639.1:28195051-28288355 GCF_001406875.1 Solanum pennellii | reverse complement strand
CACGATGGCCAGGACTGACGGTCCGTCGTGCGCCCAACGCCCCGTCGTTGGGTCCGTCGTGAGGGCCTGTTCGACAGACCTTTACTAAAATGGGCATAACTTTTTACTCGGAGGTCTGATTTTAGCAAGGTCGGTGGCTATGGAAAGAAAATGTAATTATCTGTCTGTGGGTAGGTCATGGGAGACCTAATTTATTTTGTACTAAGAGTTATAATCATTTTAAGTTGACCCAACTGCATTTCCCCTTAACTGGCTGCAAATTTTCCACCTATGGACCGTAGGTCCACCTACGAACCATGCTGGTCATCCATAGCTCTTGTCAGAGAGTGGTTGAAGAGAGTCTTGATCGACGGTCATGGACTACGGACCGTCGTTTGACCTACGGACCGTAAGTCCGTCCGTCGTCCAAGACTTAACCAATTTTTCTAGGCTGAAATTTTTTTGGGAGTTTCTGATCCCATCGATGGTTGTGCAGGACGGACCGTGATTCAGGCTACGGTCCGTCGATGCCACCGCTGGTAGCACCTGCAGATTTTTCTGAAAAACTAATTTTTGGTCTGTTTTGGCTATGGGGTGTTACAAGTCGAGTTGGATATTGATGTATCAAGGAAAAACATTGAAAACAGTAGATTTGATGGCGAAATATAAGATAAAGCAACACTTGTAGATGTGATGACGAAATATAAGATAACGAACAACTTCAATTGCAAAGTAAAGAGATCTGATAGACAAAGGTATGAGAGTGTTTGAAATTTTCAGATCTTAAAATGGTGATACAATTTTTTTGTTTGAATGTCTGATACATTATGAATTAAAAAGTTTGTGATTAAGATTTTTGTGTAGATGTTGAATATGATTTTTGGTATATAGAGTATTTGTTGATACATTAAGTGAATATGGAGCAACAATGATTTAGTATGAGTTCGTTAGTTCGTTGATACATTGAATGAAATTTGTTTTAATAATTGATTCATTAGTTCTTAAATATTATTGATACATTGAGTTAACTCAGTTGATACTTTAATATATTATTGTTGAAACAGTAATCATAAAGCTGATACATTATAAAATATTGTGATACGTAAAGAATTCTTTTTGGTTCTTGCATTGCAAAAATAGAGAAATAGCCTCTCATACAAGAGACACATTAGGGAGAAGATTTGAGGAGGTATTGATTATAAACGCGTCTAAAAGTTCAAAGATGAAGGTACGTATCATGATCTATTATTTTATATTATATGTATCTAAATCATTGATTCATCTACAGTTTGAACATGATTTCTTTAAAATAATTGTATATTTTACTTTTTTAATGCACGCATGTTGTTCCATCATCTGAATTTATTTTCTAATTTATGAAGCTGGAAGAAGATACATTGTTTGTCTTGAGCGGAAAGTATGTTGTTGTGCAAGATTTCAACTAGATGAGATACCTTGTACACATGCAATCGCTGTTTTAACAAAAAAGGATGTCAAAGATTTGCATCCATATTGACATTTGAGATTCCAATGGTACCAATTCTAGATAAGGAAGATTGGTCAGCTCTTGAGGATGTGGTGGCTGAAAGTGTGTATCTACTACCAAGAAAAAGAAGAAAAAAGGATGTATATAAAAAGATCACTGTGAACATAAATTCTTGTGGACAAGAAGGACACAACAGAAGATTTTGTACTTTCTTTCCAAAAAAAAGTGAAACAATCGTAATTTTTTAAGACATTAATATTTTTGTTGAATAATTTTTCACGTAAACATTTATCATTTTAAGTTTTCTTTACATTTGTTATTAATCAGTATTGGTGTTTAAAATAAACACTTGGTTATGATTGTGTTAAATAAATTTTAAGTTGCACTTATAATTATAAATACGTTGTTATGATTTGTGTTGAAAAATACTTATGTATCAATATTACTTTTGTTCAATAAACTATGTTATGCACTTATAATTATAAATAAATTGTTGAGTAACGTATATACTAATGTATCATGTGCATTAGATAATGTATCAAGTACATTTAATTTGATAACATTTGTTAAGGTTACTGTATCACAATGACTATATATCATGTATCATGTAATGTATATTAAGTATCATGTGTGATAATTTATTTGATACATACATTAAACAATTATTTTTAGCACACTATTGGATTTGTGTTGAATAATACTTTTGTATCAATATTACTTTTGTTAAATAAATTTTGTTATGATGCACTTATAATTATAAATAAATTGTTGGGTAACGTATACGCTAATGTATCATGTGCATTAACTAATGTATCATGTACATTTAATTTGATAACATTTGTTTAATTATAGAAATTTGTAAATGAAGACAAATACACATTCTAAGATTAAGGAACAAAATATATTGATATTAAAAGTCAGACAAAATAACTTTTTAGAGAAACACTCTAACACTTAAGTTAATGTACATTGAAAGTAGTACTAACCAAAAAACATTGTCTATCCATCGATACACAGAAACTATTCCGAATTAACTAACGCGTCATGATTTGGTGGTGTGAAATGACGTCTAGGCTTTGATGGATCTTCATTATCACTAATATGCCTTCTGCGGCCTTTTGACTGCCATATTTTCTTAGCAAAGCTGCATATCTTGAGAAGAGATAATCAGACCAGAAAGCATCAGATTGAATTGAAATTTCATCGCTGAGAAATTCAGAAAACAGGCTACAAACAATCCACAATCCCTACAAATGTAGAAGATACTTCAAAAACGAATTTAAAATATACTTCAAAATAAATTTTTATAAAATTTATTCGTTGATGAATAGTGTCTTGTGCATATTCAACAAGAAAAGGGTGATTTGGTTTCAATAAACCTTCAATTCCTTGTCCTTATAAGTGTCAAGAGATAACCAGTTGGTTCGCTCCGATTGACAAAAAAAATCCACTGTTCTGGAGGTAAGTAGGCGACATTAGAGATAATTTTTTAATGTCACTCGAATAAATTTTTCTCCTTGATCCAGATGTTGAGTCGTAAATACGTATTAGCCTCTTTTTCAAAACAACAACCAATATCCAATGAAATTATCCATCACGATTCACCGGAATGTAAACACATCTACTGAATGCCATGGTAACCTAGCCGGAATCTCAAATCCATTAATTATGTATAAACATCATACATGTTGAATATATTTATAACTTGATACATTGAAAAGAAAAATTGACAAATGAACAAAAATTAAAGACATAAAATAGTATAAACATGATACATGTTGAATATATTTATAACTTGATACATTGTGAAGAAAAATTGACAAATTTTTTTATAATTGAATAGAAAGCATGAGAAATAAAATAGATATAAACATGATATATGCTGAATATATTTTAACTTGATATATTGAGAAGAAAAATTGACAAATTTTTGTATCAGTTGAAAGAAAAGGTTGAGAAAAATATTCATGAACTTTATAGATTTGTATCAAATATATGCTATGTTAGTGCTGATACATCGTGAAGTTTGTTAAACGTATCATTCATGTTCTGATTAATTGAGAACATAATGAAAAAATTGGGGTTTTGAGAATAAAAAATTAAATTACATGATGATATATTACAATATGATAACATTAATCTATCAGTAATGTATCATAAATTTCAAAATTAACAACCGATTCAAAGTTTGAGCAACAAAAAAAAATACAAAAACATATCAAAACTCATTATCTCGAGTAGATTCGAACAAGAAATTGGTGATGATACTTTTTTTACTCCTTTTTTTAGGGGTTTTCCCAATTTTTTCTTTTGAAGAAGAAAACACATCCTTCTTCACATCCTCGATACTCACCATTGGCCATAACTAGAGAATCAAACAATTTTTCGATCTATTCTCAACCCAACCTACATCTTCATGTTCATAAACACGATTAGTATCGGATAACATTATCTGAATAATACTAAGATAAATGAAGGAGGATCCTCCATAAACATATCAAAATTTTGATTCTTTTTTTAAAAAAACTATGAGCAAAAGTAATGAAATAGAAACAATACCTAGAAAGAACGGGAAATTCTTTGACTGGAGAGAGAAATAAAATTGAAATTCAAAATTAGAATGATAAGGTCATGGGAAAGAAAATATGGCATGATTTCAGGATTGAAATATTGGAGAGAGAAACGTGGGTTAGGAGATGGGAGGTTATGTATCTAGGGAGTTGAGTTTAAGGAGTGAAAAAGGGATTTTAGTAATATTTTAAAAAAGAAGGGAATAATAGAAAATAAAAAAACTAATGATGTGTATATAAGTAATTTTTTCATAAAAAAATTAAGAAAAAAGGATCAAAAGATGTTTTCTAAAAATAAAATAAAATGGGCCAAGCCCTAAAACGAAAAGTAATAATAAAATAAAATAGAGTAAATTTTTAGTTTAGCAAATATAAAACTTATATTTGTATGGTATACCTACAGTTTGCATAATTGCGCTTCATAGCAAACTTTATGTTTGCTATGGAGCATCATATTTGTATAAATCGCTGGCAGGAGCATCAAATTTGTATGAATCACTAGCAGGCCTCTCGTTTGTATTAAAGCGATCCGTATCTCTGTTATTATAAATGTATATGATGAAAATATGTATATTTATATTTGTATTTACAGTTTTGTCTTACTTTATAGAAACAAAAATACGAGTTATACATTTTGTTTGCATAAAGTGAGAGAGACGAGGAAGAGTGACGAGCAAGATTTTCTAGGGAGAGAGGCAAACAAAAAGGTATGTATTTATTCAGTTTTCTCTCGCTTTATACAAATACAAACATAATGTTTATAATTGTGTTTGTATAAAGTGAGAGAGGCGAGAGAGACTGCCGAGTGAGATCAGGAGAGTGGCGAGTGAGAAATCTGGGGAAAGAGGTGAATGACAAAGAGTTTGCTACGGATTAAAATTAAATGAAATTATGGTTATAGTATTTAATTTTAATTAATAGTTAGCTATTTTGTACAAATTTTCCAATATAATAAAGGGGCAAGAGCCCAAATTAAATAAGGGGAAAAAATATAGACAATAGCAGCAACGCTGCAAACAAGAAGAAACTGAGAGAAAAACGCACGCACTCACAAATACATTGTAGGAGAATAGAAAAGGTAAAATGGAAAGAAGAAAATAGAAATTTCATACCAAAGTATCAAGGTAATGATTTTCGTCCTTTCAATTAAACTTTTATATGATTAGGAATAGATTTTTAAGGTATAAACGTATAGAGTTTGAGTTGAATTAAGAAAATATAGTCATAGGGTTCTTAGAACAAATTTTTGATTTGAAAGTCGAATAACGATCCGTTTTATCTGAAATTTTGCATGTGAGTTTGTTTTGTCATGGGTAAACACAATCTGAAAGAAAAATTCAAATTCGAATTTGGTGGCTCGAGGTTATATCTTTTACCCGATTTTTTAGCCGAAAATTAATAATAGAAATATGGATGTCATTAGATTTCTATTCTCATGAAGATTGTATATTTGAACAGATTTTGACCATTTGGAAGCGTTATGAAAATGCAAGCTTGTAATTTGATACTTGAGCTTCGATTTGAGGCAAGTCGAAATTTCTTACTTCTTTGAAGTGTTAGTTTTGATGTATTAAATGAATATAGAGATAATAGGTAATGAGGGGTTCCCCTATAAAATGAATATAGAGATAATAGGTAATGAGGGGTTCCCCTATAAAATGAATATAGAGATAATAGGTAATGAGGGGTTCCCCTATAAATGAGGGGTTCCCCTATAAATGAGATAACGAGCATTTATGCGAGTACCGATGTCATAATATGGAGAAATTTACAAGAAAATGATTATTGGTTGATAGTACCATAAGTTGAGTTGTGATCGAATTGTTGAGGCTTAGGGACTAGGTAAACTTGAATGTGATTGATGACCCTTAGTTGTAGGGTCGATTGATGAATCCATATTATACATTCGTTCACAAATATCTATACCAATCTTATTGTTGCATGATAATTGTTGGTAGATATTATGCATTTAGTTATTTATGAGATTCATATCCTTATTATGCTGATGGAAAATGGTTCCGGCAAGTGACATCATGCAAAGCCGATGGAAAATGGTTCTGTGTCATGAACCAAAATGAGTCATGAGTGGCACCCACACTTACCCTCCTAGGTGGTCGAGTGTGGGTGCCACTCATGACTCGTTTTGGGTTGTCAAAAACTTGGTATTAGAGCTTTAGATTTGGTGATCTCATCACACAAGGACAAGTCTAGTAGTGTTTTGCAAAACGGTACGGGGACCTTTTTACTTTTCTTCAAGAGGCCATAAGACTTTAGGAAAACTCATTTCTTTCTTTCTCATGCTATTAATACCAATTGGTATCTGGGTGATACAAATTGGAGTCTAACCTTCTTCACTCTATTTCGCAGATGGTCAGAACTAGAGCAACAATTATGGCAACACCAACATTACCAAGACAGGGTACGCCTGATCCAACCACTGAGGCTGCACCCTAAGAGGGAGCAGTGACGAGAGGCCATGGTAAAGGTTATGGGAGAAGGCCTACTAGAGGTAGAGGACAATCAAGTGGTCCAACTAGAGATAGAGCAATGACCTTGTACCGACCAATGAGGTAGCGAGAGAGGGTGATGGGGGGAGGATGAGAAGATTCATGAGAAAGAAGCACCACCCAGCCTACTCGATGATCAATTAGGTTCTAACTTATCTCAACGGGTTATCTGATCAGAGCCAAGCACCCAACATTTTATGCACTAGCACCTCAGGTTTAGGAGTACAATATGCGGCTGATGTGGCTCCCCGCATAAATGTATCCTTGGAAATAGGCACATTTTCATGATTGACTACAAGGCCTGTAATGAATAGTGACCAACATAATCTCTTTTTCAAGTTCTTAAAGTTAAAACCTCATGTCTTCAAGGGTATTGAATCTGGAGATGCTTATGATTTTCTTGTTGATTGTCATGATTTGCTTGATAAAATGGACATAGTGGAGCGATTCGGTGTTGAGTTGTGACATACCACTTCCAGGGGATGTCAAAATGTGGTGGCGGTCTGATGTTGAGTGTTGACCAAAAAAGTCATGACTTGGGAAACATTTTCTAGCTTCTTTGTGGAGAAGTATATACCCCGGACTTTGAGGGACTGGAGGAGTGATGAGTTCCTAAGACTAGAGCAAGGAAAAATGTATGCTGCAACTTATGAGGCCAAATTTTGTGCATTATCTAGGTATGCCACTCAGCTTTGCTTCAGTCAGCAAGAGCGGATTCGCCGCTTTGTGAAGGGATTAAGGTCAAAATTGCAGATTTCAGCTTTACAGGTAGCTACTTCTGCAAAAAATCTTTTTAGGAAGTAGTTGATTTTGTGATAGAGGCAGAGAGCGTGAAGCCAAATGACTTCACCAAGGTGTCAACGTTTAAGAAGTTTTGTAAAGGAGGCAAGTGTAATGGTTCTTACTCTAGAGGGCAGAGTTATCCACCTCGACTTATTCAGTCTATATTGCAGGTATCAGCTGAGAGTCTGGGCACTCGACCCTAGGACTTGTTATGGATGTGGGGAGGCTGAACATATCAGGAAATATTATCCAACGCAAAATCATGCTCATTACGATCAGGGTTACAAATCCCCAACCATTAAAGGTAGAGGTGATCATGGTAGAGGCCGACATTCTGGTGGACGT
Source organism: Solanum pennellii (assembly GCF_001406875.1). NCBI lineage: Eukaryota > Viridiplantae > Streptophyta > Magnoliopsida > Solanales > Solanaceae > Solanum > Solanum pennellii. Next base: position 28,280,685 of record NC_028639.1, on the reverse strand, counting down.
GGTGGCTAAGGTAATGGTTGTCACCAATTCAGCCGGGTTGGCGGACAAATTGGAACTACTGGAGCATAGATCGGTGGGAGCAATGGTCTGACAGGTGATAAATGCCATTATTATGCTTTCCCTAGGAGGCCAGAGGCAAAGGCATCCGATGTTGTTATCATAGGTACTCTTCTTGTCTGTGATAGCATGTCTTATGTATTGTTTAATCTCAGATCCACTTCTTATGTATCTTTCTCATTAGATAATGGACTTAATTTGCATTGTGACTTGCTTAGCATGCCTATTCTTGTCTTTACTCATGCTGTTGAGTCTGTGTTAGTTGAGAAGGTGTGTAGGTCTTGCCTTGTGACTTTTGTGGGGAGCAAAACTTATGTAGATTTGATTAATCTGAAGATGGTTGATTTTGATGTAATTCTGGGTATGACTTGGCTTTCTCCAAATTTTTCTATCCTAGAATGTTATGTTAAGACTGTGACTTTGGCCAAACCTAGGATAGACCCACTAGTATGAGAGGGTGACTGTATGTAAGATCCCAAAAATGACTTAGATGAAGCAAGAGCCTAAAATGTTTGTAATGGTGGTATAAGGTCCTAAATTGGTATAAAATATGGTATTGATTCAGTGTTTAAAAGTTTAGGTTCATTGGAAGTCAAACGTCAAGGGACGACTAAGACGTTCGACGACTAAGTCACCTATGTGCCTCATATGTGGTTTTATGTGTTTATGTATGATTCATGATGTTATAAGGTCATTAAATGAGTTAATAGAGTATTTATAGGCAGTGTGTCAAGTTTCATAAAGTTTCGAGGTCAAACGTCCAAGAACGTCCATGACGTTCGAAAGGTTTGCCTTGAAATGACCTTGTGTGTCTATGCATGTTTGTCGAGTTTTATGTGTTTGTTTTGTATGAAATTGATGTGGTAGGTCCTAAAATTGTATACGAACATATTTGGGTTGAGACAGTTCAGGTACGACTCCGTATAGGACCCATAAGGGGCCCTAATGGAGGACCCCAACTTAAGACTTGAAGCTGCATGGCACTTGCATGCAGTGCCAAACGATGACCCAAACGACGGTCAATTGATGGAAAGACAGCTCGTAGACTTGGGGCGTCGATGGAGCTTTCAAGTCTGCAGGTGGAGAGGCTGTAGGAGCAAACCACGAGACCCCATCGACGGGGCGTGGGTGAGACCACGGACCGTCGATGCTGGGCGTCGATGGTGCTGAAAACTGGCAGCTTTTCTGTTAAGACTTGGGGGTTATGGGAAATTCTTCCCAAGTCCTATAAAATAGGAGGATGGTTATTTTGGGTGTTTAAGGGTATTTTAAGAGTATATAAGTCATGAAACTCTCATTTAAACCCTAATACCTAAATCAAAACCCATTCCCTCCCAAAATTTCTTCAAAAACCTCCATGAGAGCTCAAGGTGAAGATGGAGCTTGAAGATGGATCTTCAATGGAGTTTCTTCTTCAATTATCATTAGATTCTTCTAATAGGATATGAGAGTTCTTCATCTAAGGCTTGCTATCACCTTAGAGCCATTTTCAAAGATGATTTTCAAAGATTTAAAAAAGATGAAAAAGTCAATTTCTACTCTAAGTCTTGGGTTCTTGCATGAAACGTTTTCAACCACTAAGATATAATAATATTGATGTTTAATTGATGTTTTCCAATGAAATTCTCCATGAACTTTTCACCTTCTAAAGTCTCTCAATTTGATTAAATATGAGTTATGTAATCATGCTTTAATATTGATGAATTCATGTGTAGATTGTTATGGGCTTTTGATTCATGTATGGAATAGGATTGATTTGTTTATAGGCTGTTTGGATTTGATCAATTGAGTATTTTATATTCTTATATCTATTGAATATTAAGCTTATTGAATTGATATTGACTTAAGGCTTATAAATTATAGTGTAGTTTTCTATGGGCTATTAGTTGATGTAATAATTGTATTCAATTGATGTCTAATTGGTCTTAGATTGATAAATCTATATTGAATTTGACTTAGATATATTGAGTATTATGGTTTATGTATTGAATTGATGTTCATGGCCATGGGTAAGGGCCTTTTGGTATTGAATTGGATGGTTTAGCTTTGGATTGAAGAAGTGAGATTGAATGGGTGGTATGCTGCTCTAATTCCCTTTATTTTATGTTAATTAGACTTCAATTATGTTGTGATTGGTGTGCTCCACTTATGGTGGCGGTGCTATGCGAATTGATGTGGCCTTGTCGGCGTTACTTTATGCAATATAATGATTATGGCCTTATTGGCACTACTTGAAGTACTATGATAATTTGTGTATTTAATTTATGTGAAGTATGAACATATATATCTATATGTTAAGCAATGTGAAAGTATGTGTTCTTTCTATGTATGTTAGAAAAATCATGTATACTATGACTTTGTGCTTATATATGTAGTCTTAGGGTTGATGCATGGTTGTTCATACTTGACTATATGAGTCTATGATGGTTATATTATGATGATATGGTAGTGTATAGGATGACCTAAAGATGATAATGGTTATTCCTAAGTGACTTAAAGAATGACATGAAATATATGTTAAAGTGAAGTTTATTGTGTCTTGTCTTGGTTGACTTGTGTCCCTTACTTGATACATGTATGAATATGAATATGAGATGTCTTGACTTAGGATGCTAAAACCTCTTAGTCTTGTGTGTATGAATGACATGTGACCTTGAATGAAGTTAAGAGGGTCTTTTATGTGAAACCTTGAATCTAGAGGTAAGGTTATGAATGTTGAAGTCGAAAGCCATAGTGGTATCCTTCAAGTAAAGGAATGATAGACTTAAGGTTGATTGGCTGGAACGACATCACATCATTCCTTAGGAAAGTCATGATGAGCTTCTTGTCGCCATTGGAAGGTAGCCCTAGAGGACCTCTTTGGTAGGGTAAATGTGATTGGGTTATGAACTTGATATGGAACCCCTTTATATGAACCTTAAATGTAAATTACTCTATGAGAACAAAGGCTAGTACCGAGTGAGTATGGCAAGGGAAGTAGTTCTAGTTAATGGATGAGACTAGAATACAAAGCACACCCTTCATATTCCTTAACCATGTGCCTACATGGGATGTGTCCAAGTTCTACCATTGGCATGTAGAACACCCTCATCGGAGTAGGTTAGTACTCCAAATTCCATGCTTTGATACCATGGTCTATGTCGGTTATTGCCTATTCTAATCATGTGGGATACTTTCTAGCATTAGAGAAGTTCTATGAAGTTTAGGTGGTGGTATGAGACGCTATCTAGACATTGCACAATAGGCTTTGAAGGTGTTAGTTAGAGTCCCTAGGTCTTGTCCAAGACCATTACTTGAATGTCCTTATGTGATGAATGAGTGTTAAATGAACTAATGAATGTAATGACTTAAGTTAATAAAGAAAGTATGTTAAATGCATAAGTACTTATCTAGAGTAGTTAAGGGTTGTCTAGTTAAGGTGTGACGGGGGCATAGGAATGGTCACTTCATATCTTACCAAGATAAGTCTTAAGAATGATTCTAGTTATGGATATTGTTGATTATGTGGACATGATCTAAGCCTTAGGTAGTCTTAAGGATTATTTAGGTAGTCTTGAGGAGGTCAATCATGGACGTTATCTTCTTGATTTACTTAAGTAAGTCTTTTGATAACCTTTTTAGAGGAGAATGTCATATTATATGTATGCTAATGTATTAAGTGAGAATAATTCTATCTTAGGTAGTCCATAGTATCTCTTAAGTGTATGTAAGGGATTGTATGGGCGGTCGCTTCACAATTCACTCAAGTGAGACTTAGAATCACCTTTGGTAGGAGGATCTCATGTTCATGTGTTTAGCTGCCTTGTGTGTACCTCATTATAGGTGGTCTTAAGGATCATTTAGGTGTGCCTAGAGAGGGTGTATGGGCGGTCTCTCTTTGTCTTACTTAAGTGAGTCTTAGAATAACTTTAAGTGAGGAATATGTTAAAAGGTGAGTAAAGTGAAGCTAATGAACTTCACTATAACAGTGAAGAAGTTCACTGTACAGTGAACTAAGTTCACTGTAATGTTTTCCTAAAAATGTGACTAATTGCTTAAATGATTTCTTATGTGTTTCTAAGTTGTTAAATGTTATTCTTATGATATGATGTTTTAATCATGAAAAGCATGTTATTTACTAAATGTCCCTTTTCATGGTTTTTACATGGCTTCCATACTTAGTGCATCTAATGTTCTAACCCTTTCTTTTCCCTTTTTGACTAAAGTGTAGGGAATTAGAAGTCTTGATATGCCATGGAGGATGGATAGGTTTCTAAGGGTTGAAGATGAAGTATTGGTGAGTCTTCATCGATTAGAGGACAATATCCACATGTTCCTTTATGTCTTTGTCTTTATTTTATGTCTTGTATGTGTTTAGTCCCAAGTGTTGTATACTCCAAAATTTAGATGGTTCAAAGATATGTTGTAAAGGTTTAATGTTTTAAATGAAAGTCTACCGCTTGTGTATTGGTTATGTAAAGAGTTCTTCTGTATGAAGAAAGTTTTAAATTCTTACTCATTTTAGTATGTTTATTATGCAATGAATGATACGAATCGCTTAGTGAGACTTCTTGAAGTCTCATTTACCGTGTGACGACACAAGGATGCTCTAACTTCTAGTGTGTACTTGTGGGTCGTTACGCTATATTCCCGCCCTAGTTCGTATTATCTCTTTTCTTCATGCTAAGAGGTTGGTGAGTAAGGGTTATTTAGCTTTCTTGTCACATCTCAGGGATGATACTTCCAAAGTGCCTTCAATCGAATCTGTTTTGATAGTTTGTGAGTTTGTTGATGTTTTCCCTGCAGACCTGCTTGGAATGCCAGTAAATAGGGATATTCATTTTTGTACTGACCTAGAGCCGGAGACTCACCCCATTTCCATTCCACCTCATGGAATGGCCCCAACTGAGTTGAGAGAATTGAAGGCCCAACTTAAGGAGTTGGTAGGTAAAGGTTTTATTAGACCAATTACCTCTCTTTGGGGTTCTATAGTTTTATTTATGAAGAAGAAGGATGGTATTTTTCGGATGTGCATAGAGTACAAACAGTTGAATTGTGACTATTAAGAAAAAATATCTCATTTCTCGCATTAATGACTTATTTGATAAATTACAAGGTGCTTGTGTCTTCTAAAAAAATGATTTGAGGTCCGATTTATCATCAACTAAAAATATGAGCAATGTATGTGCCAAAGACTGCTTTTCCGAACAAGGTATGGACATTATGAGTTCTTAGTAATGTCTTTTGGGCTTACGAATACCCCTACTGCTTTCATGAGCCTGATAAATGGAACTTTTAAGTCATATTTGGATCTATTAGTTATTGTAATTATTGATAATATACTAATCTACTCCAAGAGCAGGAAAGAACATGAAGAGTATTTGAGAATTGCTTTGGGGTTGTTAAGGGAGAAAAGACTTTATGCCAAATTCTCCAAGTGTGAGTTTTAACTTGATTTAGTGTCAATCTTGGGGAACGTGGTTTCTAAGTATGAAGTGATGGTTGATCCCACTAAGATCGAAGTAGTGAAGAGTTGGGTGAGACATACTAATGTTTTAGAGGTAAGGAACTTTGTTGGTTTAGCTAGCTACTATTGTCGGTTCGTTAAGGGATTTTCTCCATTACTTCCCAACTGGCCAACTTGACCAAGCCAAATGTTTCCTTTGTATTGTCGGATGAGTGTTAAAGAGCTTCTGAAACTCAAGACCTTGTTGACTACTGCACCGATTCTTGCCTTGCTTGTGAAAGGTGAGAATTTCATTATTTATTGTGATGCATCTTATTCTTGTTTAGGTGCACTGTTATTGTAGGAAAGGGATGTAATTGCCTATGCTTCAAGGAAATTGAAAGTGCACAAACGTAACTATTCGACCCATGATTTGGAGTTGGCTGAAGTTATATTTGCATTAAAGCAGTGGAGACATTATCTATATGGAGTCAAGTGTGAAGTGTATACAAATCACCACAGTTTACAATATGTGTTCACTCAAAATGACTTGAATTTAAAGCAGAGAAGATGGATGGAATTATTGGAAGACAATGACATTACTATTCTATATCACCGAGAAAAGCTAATGTTGTGGAGGATGCCCTAAGTAGAAAAGCAGGGAGCATGGTGAGTTTAAATTACAACATAAAAGGGATTAAGCGACAATTAAAAAAAGGCAATAACGGCCATAACTATGGTCGCTATAACCATTACCAACCAATGTACTTTGGTTGATGTATCAGGGATTGATAAATGCTTTTGCGGCCTTCTGGACAAAAGCTGGTAAAGCCAAGATCTTTTGCCTTTAAAACTCATTTGATTTAGTGGCAATTTGATGCAGCGATTTATAAGGATGCTAAATCCAATCCTAAGCGGTTATTCTCATGTTGCATCCATTTTTATAGCCGGTAAAAAAAGCTATATTGTTGCTAAAACACATTTGTTCTAGCGGCAATTTGTTGCGGCAATTTAGATGGTTGTTAAATTCAATAAAAATAGTTAGTTATGTTTGTGTAGTGCACAATTTTATATCTTGTAAATCCTTCTAAATTGCCACTAAAATGCATTAGTTCTAGCTACAACTAAATAGTTGTTAAATCAAATTAAAAACATCAATCATGCATGTGTCGCGTCCATTATTATAGCAGTAAATTCAATAAAATTGTCACTAAAACTTCAAATCTTTAACGACAATAGTTTTGTAGCAATTATAAAGGCTAGAATATTCTAATTTTTATGGCTAGATCACTTAGTTTGATGCTAAAAGTCACAAACTTTAGCGACCAATTGGTTAGCCACAATTAGTAATGACTACATCTACTCATAGATCCAACAAAATTCTAATCAAAAGAGAGCTTATTACTGACAATAAAGTTTGTCAAATGCTAAAAAATATATAATAACGTTGAGAAAACTTAATATATCTCATCAATCTTAGAGAAAAGAAAGAAACTATTAATCCATACTATGGTATCACAACTTAAAAACTAAACTTATTTCGATGAAATATATAATATCCTTATATAACCAATCCAATAAAATAATGTCTTCAAAGAATTTCCATGATGGTTCGTCGTACTGAAATATTTCATAAGCAAATTTTTTTAACATCATACTGTATGACCTTTAATAATAAATAAATGTGTCAAAAGATGAAATCCAATTGATAAAAACATCAACTAATAGGAATTATATCATCTCATAGGGATTCGAAGCCACTTGAATATCTTGTGTAGACTATGATATAAAGTTCCATGTCTTTATATGAGATCAATAATATTCAGCTATACAAATAACACATATGGATCAAACTAATTACAGGGAATGGATAGAATGCCAATGACTTGAAGGTAAAACTAAGGATTGGTTCCACTAAGATGCTTCCACCAATGGTCACCTCATTGATATCTTGAACCCAAGTGATGAAATCAAAGAAGAATCAGGGCCTGTTCTAGAATGGATTAATGGTTATAATATGAATGATAAGCCTATAAATGTAGAAAGAACAATGCCTAGTCCAGAACTAGCTAACAGTAGTAATAAGGATGAGGAGAAGCAGTATAAATGGAGTAACATCAGTGCGTAGTCTAGAAACAATCAACAGAAGTAATAAGGATGATCAACCCACATACATGCTTCTAGAATCCCATTAGCTAGAGAGGTTCAAACTCTGGATAATGACCTTATGAGGCTGGAAGTAATTGAGAAAGAAGGATTCTCAGCCTGTGTGGAGGAAAAATCTTCTTTTTTTGGCAAGATTAAAGGAAACCAGTTTGATGATGAGAAGCTGAGCCGAATTCGTGATATTGTATTGCGAGGAGAGATAAAAAGGATGCGATTGATGAGAAAGGCTTCTTGACAATTAGTGGGCAGGTATGTGTGCCCCATGTTGATAATTTGACTCATACTATTCTTGCTGAGGCTTATAGTTTGAGGTATTCTATACATCATGGTGCAACCAAGATTTTTGTGATATGAGAAAACATTATTGGTGGAGTAGAATAAAGTGTGGTATTGTAGATTTTGTTGCCCAATGCCCGAATTCGTCAGCACGTAAAGTATGAGAATCAGAGGCCCAGGGGACACTTCAGAGAATACTCATTCCTAGATGGAAGTGGGAAAGAATTGCAAATGATTTTGTGGTTGGTCTTCCAAAGATACTGAGTAAGTTTGATTCTATATGGGTGATTGTTATGTTGATAGGTTAACTAAGTCTCCTCACTTCATTTCGGTCAAGGTAACTTATAATGTAGAAAATCCAGCCAAACTCTATATTCGCGAGATTGTTTGATTGCATAGAATTCGATCTCCGTCATATCAAATAGAGGTACGATGGAATTTAAATTTTGGAGGACCTTGTAGGCTAAGTTAGGTACTAGATTATATCTAAGTACCACATTTCACCCTCAGACCGATGGGCAATTAGAGCAAAAATTCAAGTGTTGGAGGATATGTTCTATGCATGAGTAATATATTTTGGGGGTCATTGGGATCAATTTTTACCCTTGGCAGAGTTTTCGTACAATAATAGCTATCACTTGAGTATTAATATGGCCAATTTGAGGCATTGTATGTTAGGAGATGTAGGTCTCCAATTGGTTGGTGATTAATGGGCCAAACCCATAATTTAAGTTAATACCCTATATAATTTGACTATATATATAAAATAATTTAAAACAAGATAAGGTTAGCATTCTTTTTTGTCTTATCGCTAGGGTGATGGGTGATACGCTCAAACTTACTTCTCAAATAAGAAGTAAAGTGGTCGTATTAAGTAAAGAACCCAACTAATGAGGTTGGGATCGTTCCCACGAGGAAAATAGTTCAGACTTAACTTTAATCTATTATTACTATTGTTCAGTCAATTATTTCCTTAGAAAGCAAAAGACAATAAAGGGGGGTTTTATATCTAAATTAATGAAATTAATTAGCTAAATTAAAGTAAACAACTAACAGGTTCAAATCTTGGAGTTTAATCAATTAATCAAAGTAACTAGAGTTTAGGTGTTCCCCACAGGCTCTTAACTTGATAATTCTAACTACAACAATTCTTTCCTAGTATCTTGCATGCAAAGTGATAAGTTATGTATTTCTAAATCCTTGGTCCGGCATCTAGAAAATTTCACTCCGCACCTTGGTCCGGCTACGTGTGTTGCCATACTAACCCTTATCTTTACCTCATATTAAGCATTGTATTCGATATTTGACTAAGTTATTAACTCGCACCAATCAATACTAGCCTATTAGATAGTATACACTAAATCTATGTTGATAATTCTTTTTCTATTATCTACCTCCTTGGTCCGGCAAGTAGCATTAAGGCGAGTTCTAACGTTGGCCATCCGTTAAAAAGACTTCTAAGCGAAAGAATTATCAATACATGCAAGACACTATTCTAGAATTCTTATTTTAGTTAGGTTTTACCTCATTATTCGCCCATGGTTCCCACAACCCTAGTTATGGAGTTTAGTTACCCATAATCATAATCACAATATTCATATATATAATATAAGAATTCATGCACTTACTTTGATGAGAAAGAATAAAATCTAGAAGTTCACTTGATTAATCAACAAAATCACCAACAATTAATTCCAGAAATTAATCAAAGACTAAAGATTCTCCAAAAGTGTAATAACAATCACCAAGTCTAATCCACAAAAGAGGCTAAAATAACCAAGAGTCTAACCCCCAAAACGAGGTTTTTCCAACTGTTTATAAAAAAACAAAAACCTAATAAAAGAAGGACTATAATTTCTAAAAATCTATCAAAACGCGTCTGAGTCGACGGACCTCGTGACGGGCCGTCGTGGTCACGACGGGCCGTCATGGCCTCTGTCATCCTATACTTCACAACTACTTCTGCTGCTTTCTTCATTACCCTCGACGAACGGGTATGACAAACCATTCCAAGCACGACGGTCCGTCGAGGGTCTTCGTTCCATAACACTTAGACTTCTTGGAATTTGGGTACTGGGACTACTCTCTGATCATCACGACGAACCAGCAGGACGGACCGTCGTGGCTATGACGGTCCGTCATGAACTTCGTAATCCCACACTTGGTCAGACTTCCCCATCTTCCTTCAGCAGCTTCACTACGATGCCACCTACGGACCGTCACAGGCTCGACAGATCGTCACAGGCTCCGTAGGTGGTAACTTTTCTGCATTTCTTGCTCAAAAACTTCCGCGTTCATCCTTGGACAGATTTCCTGCAAATAAAGAGAAACTTACATAAAAATCAATACAAAAAGGCTTTTGGACACACACTAGACTTAAGGAAAAAGCATTAAATATACCGTGAAACCACGGTATATCAACACCCTCAACTTAAATTCGTTGTTTGTCCTCAAGCGACGCACTATGACTCACTATAAAATCTTTCTATAATAGTATCCATGCTTTAGCTTTCGCAATTATTTGTCTATCAATCCCGATCAGTCTCATCATATTTATGCATGTTATCACTATTAGGCTTGAATTATGTGGGATCAGACCATGACACATGCTCACCACGCACTGACACCTATCCTCTTCAATTTCTCACCGAGGTCCTAATATTTCCGGTATTGCAACTAATGTCCTCACTTCAAAACAACATCCTCATTTTTCACACAGTGATTTCAGTTTGAGTGTAAGGATTACTTTTCAACACTCACTTNTTTTGGCATAAGCTGAGGTGCACATGTCCAAGGAGGGACCAGGGCCAACACATTATTCCCAGAAAAGTTCAGTTGGGGTGAAAAAGAAAGGTCTTGTTTAAGCTCAAATCATTTGGATCAAAGAGGGATTAAATTTATTCGTTTTTTTTATTTAGGCTAAAAATTGGCTATATTGAACAAGGGCCTATGATCCTTTCCTAATTGTCTATTACAACTTACTTTTAGCAGGACTAACCAGGCAATTCTAGCTCAGTACAAATAGTTGACTATTAAAGTCTTCCTCACACTCACTTGACATCTCATTACTCTACCAGATTATCAGACACCTAGTTCGAATTTTTAGACTTAGGGTCATGCAGTGGTGTATCTCTATGTCATGCTTAGAGCCACACATTTATCAATTACTATGCCTAGTCATGCGTCATTTTCATTACATCAGGATATCATTTTAGCCATCATGCCTCAGAGTTAAACCATGTACACAAGATATAGACATGCCGATTCAACAATAAAAATAATTAGTCTCTTGGGGAAAAAGAACACAGGCAAGAAAACCCCAAAAGAGGATCGTGAATTAGGCTACTCAGATTTCACCCTAGCACTCACTTTCCATTTATCCCACCCCCAACAAAAAGATATGCAATTGTCCCCAATGCATGAAAAAAAACTGAAATACGAGAGTGGTAGGTGAAGCAAACCTAGGGCGCAAAGCGTCGACGATCAGCAAGCTGGTGGGTCCGGTCCGGAACCCACTACCTCTGTAGTCTGGACACCCTCAGTAGTGTCCTCAGCAGCAACAGCACTATCAGTAGTGCCTCCCGGGGTCTCCACATATCTGGAGCTAGATGCCCCAGCAGCTAACTCTACAGCCCTGATCCGATGCGCCTCCTCATCAGCAAGCGAGGTTCTCCTCGCAGCCTTCATCTTACGAAGCTCTTTCTTCCGTGCTCTAGCCTCATCCTCCTCTCGACCCTTGCGCCTCTTGGCATGCTCTCGAGGGGGAGGTGGTGGAATCTCAGAAGTGGCGAATAAGGCCGCCATCACTGTGTCCTCAGCAGGCTCTACAGAAGGGGCCTCAGACTCAGGCACCCAAGCCTCTAGGATCATCTCAATGTCCGCTCGAAGACTCTCAACCGCAGCCTGAAGGGTCGACACGTCGACCTGAGGGGCTGGTCGGGCTAGAACCCGCAACTCAAAAGCGTCCAAGCGCTGATGAACCTCAGCAATCTTCCCTCTGTGTGCTGGACCATTTTACGCTCCAAGCGCTCCTCTGCCTCAGCAATAGACCTCTGCATCCAAGGCTGAATGTGATGTAGAAGTGTAGCAATCTGTGCCTCAAGTTTCTGGACCCTAGCAAGTGGGACCAGAATGGGGAAAGGGGCTGAATGAGAGGAGCTAGGGGCAGTGCTACTACCTGGGATAGACTCGACCGGGGTAGTGTCAGTGGTTTCAGAAGCAGCCTGCGTAGCTATTCGAGCATGTGCTACCGTATCAGCAAGATTTTCACCAAGTGGAGGCGACTCTGGACAATGCCCTCTGCGTGGAGCCAACTCATTGGCCTCATCCCTGATGAGGCCGATATCAACAGTGCCCAACGGAGTCTTGAGCTGATCAATGTGCCAGATGGGCACACATGCGGACCTGCATAAAGAAAATATCATGAACGGAAATGGGTAAGTAGTTGTGTTTTTGAAAGCCCTCTCGTGCATGACCGCCTGTAGAAGCCAAGCGAAGTCCACCTCAAACCCGGCTATCACCGCCGCCATCGGAACTGCGCGATCCCATGTGACAATATTATCAGCAGCTGTGGGGGAAAGGCAGTGGTGGACAATTAACCATAAGAACTTAGCCGTGAAGGTCAAGTTAGCCTTCTTGATGGCTCCCTTTGGCTCTGTTACCTAGTCGGCACCCTCTCCATCAACAGAAAAGTGCAGGGCCATCCACCTCGTAGTGGTCTCTCTCAGTGATGGCTCACGCAAGCATTGGCCATCTTTTACAATTTGCCACCAGTAGTCGAACTCGGCTGTGAGAGGGGTCCGGTTGGCATCATTAATCTCGCCTTATAGATACCGGCGGATGGAAGGCAGGGAGATATCGACCTGAATGCCACGTACTCGGACATGATCAAGTGGGTCCTATTTGGCGGGGGTAGCCTGCCTATCTGTCTGTGATCTGAAAGCAGCCACGTAAGTGGCGTAGAACTCTCGGACCAACTCCTTACTATAACGACCCAAAGAACGCGCTGTCCACTCCAGTTAGTGTCTGGTGAAGAGATTGTGGATCTCTGGCATGGTGGGGAGACTACCCGTAAGGACCCGCCTCTCCAGTGTAAGGGTCCGTTTCATGACTCCTTTATCATTCAGAAACTTTGCGTCTGAATAAACTTGATATTGACCGTCGACACACCACCGGTTGGGCTGGTCGGCAACCAGGGTGAGAGCACGAGTCGGTGAGCCGGGAGTGGAATCAGAACTGTCAGCCTCATCAGACGAGGCAGACTGTGCAGCTGTGGCGAGTGCAGGGACTTCAGGGGACCCTGAGGCTTCCTCCGACCACGAAACTCCTTAGGATCCAGACGCTCCTTCTTCATGTTTAGCTGACCCAAAAGGTGTGTCGGTCAGTGTGCGCTCCTCATCAGACTGGGAGGCAGTGACTACGCTGGACGCCACCTTTTTGGGCGTAGCTCTGGTTGCACGTGCAGCTCGTGATGGAGTGGCAGTGCCTGGGGGCACGTACTTGGGGTCATGCTCATCATCAGAGCCTATGACTAGGCGGGCAGACGGGGCGACAGACTTTGAACGCCCACGTGCGTAAACTCGATCTTGTTTTGGTGCCATAAGAGATAGTACCTGTAAAGAATCAATATTAGTATGAGAAGGAGCAAACAAGACGGGCAAAAACGAAACAAAATAAATAAAAGATCTAAGCTGTAATGACTTTTCTGCAGTAACAGTAAAACACGACGGACCAGTGACGGCTCGTCGTGAGTACGACGGACAGTCATGGGGTCCGTCATGTCTTACTTCAACTATGTTGATGTGGAGACCCCTGAAGGAAAGTCCCTGACAAGTATGACGGATAAGTAGGACGGACCGTCGTGACAATGACGGTCCATCGTCGAGACCCTTAGGAGAGGGGTCTCTGACCGACACGACGGTTTTGCGGGACGGACCATTGAGGGTATGACAGTCCGTCATAGATGTACGTCAGAGGAAACTTAGAAAAAGTGGGAGACCCTTAGGACAAGGGTCTCTGACAACCATGATGGTTGTGCAGGACGGACCATCGTGGTAATGATGGTCCATCGTATAGGTCCGTCAGAGGACACTTAGAAAAAGTAGGAGACCCTTAGAAAAAGGGTCTCTGACAACCAGAACGGTTGTGCAGGACGGACCGTCGTGGGAACGGCGATCCGTCGCATGTATCTGTTGGTGGACACTTGGAGAAAACATACAGTGGGATGTTGGAATAGACCCTATGACGGTCCGTCGTGGGTACGACGGTCCGTCATCGGGGTCTCGTTCTGTCATTCAGTGATAGAATTGGGGATGCCACAATCATACCCTATGACTCACATTGAATACTTAGTGATAACCTATATGTTTCTAACCCAAATACCTAGTAAACTAGCAATGCTAAAGCACCTATTTCTAGAGTTTTAACAAGGCAATTTTGAGGATTCTCAACCTAGGTCAGACAAAATTTGGATAAAAGAATGAAGACCCATGAATAAGAAATAGGCTAATACTAATTGATAAACAAAAATGCAATGTAAATGGGTAGAAATCAGAGACACATACCTGAGAATTTGAGAAAAACAAGCAAGGGAGGTACTTGGTGATCAAGAACAGAACCACAGCAGCAAACTCCGACTAGTAGAGAGTAGATTTTTAGAATTGGGGAATTTTGGGAGATGATTGGTTGATAGAGAAGAGAAGATTGGAAGTTTAAAAGGGAGGGAATGGGAGAAAGAGGGAAAGAAATCGCTCAAACGAAGGGGTGAGGGGTTTTATAGGTTGAAAATTTTAAAAGTTCCCAGCCGGGTCAGGTCGGGTACGCTCATTAATGACGCGACGAGTCCCCGACGACGGTTTGTCACAAATGCGATGGTCCGTCATTGGTTCCGTCGCGTGTGCCCTAGTTTTGAAAATAAATGAAAGACGTTCCTGGCACGACGAATTCATGCGACGGTCCGTCGCGTGCGTGATGGGCCGTCGATGGGTCCGTCAGTGACTACTGTAGAGTGATTTTTGCAGAATTTCCTAGTGATGTGCCTGCAAATTTAAAACCCATTAGTAGAAAATGCTACCATTACTAGAAAGAAAGAAAAAAAAACTATAAGTATTGGGTTGCCTCCCAACCAGCGCCTGATTTAACGTCGCGGCACGACTGAGGACACTTGATTACTCAGCCTTCATCAAGATGGTATGCCTCGATCACTTCATTTGCCGATTCAGTATGCCCAAAATAGAGTTTTATTTGTTCTCTATTCACCTTATACCGCACACCCGCCTTGGTTTCTAACGCAACTGCTCCATGAGGGATAGTTGGGTAATCAAGTAAGGGCCAGTCCATTTGGACTTGAGCTTGTCCGGAAACAAACGCAACCTAGAATTGTTTAAAAACACCAAATCCCCAACCATAAACTCTCGTTTTTCAATTTTTAGGTCATGGTGCTGCTTTATCTTTTCTTTGTAGGATATAGCAGATACCGATTGGAGCTCACCACTCTGCCTCATGGACCTACAAATGTTGAAGGTCGCTTCTTCATTGTTCAACAGAAATTTCATCTGCCCCTTTTCATATCAACTAAGGCTCTACCCGTAGCAAATAATGGCCTCCCAAGAATAATAGGCACTTCAAAATCGACTTCACAATCAAGAATAACAAAATCTGCCGGAAATATGAATGACTCCACTTTTACTAGCACATCGTGGAGTATCCCTATGGGCCTTTTTACTGTTCGATCGACCATCAATAGCCGCATCGCAGTGGGCTTTGGATCACCCAAACCCAACTTCTTGTAAATCGAGAGGGGCATGAGATTTATGCTTGCCCCTAGATCACATTAATGCTTTCCTAAAATGTAATGACCCGACTGTACAAGGAATAGTGAACGCACCCGGATCTTCTTTCTTTTGTACTAGAGATCTTGTAGCAATAGCACTACAATGCTGCATTCTATCATCATCCTCGAAAGTGACCGATCTTTTCTTTGTTACCAGATCTTTCATAAACTTGGCATAATCGGGCATTTGTTCTAGAGCTTCTACCAAAAGGACATTGATAGAAAGCTGCTTCAACATTGTTATAAAACGCAGATATTTACCATCCTCGGTCTTTTTCACTAATCTTTGAGGAAATAGGGGTGGTGGTCTAGGCATGGGAGTTACCTTTGTAGGCACTTCAGCATCTTTTCCCGTGTTATCTTCAACTTCACCACTAACCTCTACCACTTTATCATTATCCTTTCTCACCTTTTCCTCATTAGACGGCATAGGTGGGTCAATGGTTTGATTACCACCCCGAGTAGTGATTGCCATACAGTGTGCATCATTTTCGGATTTTGGACAGTGTTGCTAGGAAGAGTGCCCGGTTGCAGTGTGTTCACAGTCGCAGATAATTGGTCCATTTGCAACTCAATCTGCTTAATCGATATTGCATGTGTAGCGACTTTCTGCTCAATACCCGCTAAATCACTCCTTAACTCTTTAATGTGCTCATCACTAGCATTGAACCTCCTCCTCATTTTGTGCAACATATCCTCAACTCGCGCCATACTATTCCACCATCCCTAGGAGTAACTTCACGATTTTGAGGAGGGACATAGGGCCCATTCCTATCATTTCTGTTACCATAGTTACCCCTGTTGATGTTGTTGTCACGGTTGTAGTTCCCATCTCGGACATAATGACCCTCACGGTTATAATTACCATAGATCCGACCTTGGTTTCCTTGACCTTGGCGCCAATTCTCCTGATTTGAGGCTTGGGCACTCGGTCGGAAACCCCCGTCTGCTCATTTACCGCATAGGAATCCTCCGCATAATAGCATTCATCATTGGGTGGTGGTTTAGACATGTAGTTAACTGCATTTATCTTTTCTGCACCCCAGTGATATGTTCTAATACCAACCCAAGCTCAGTTCTCATCTGAGCCATTTCTTCACGAATCTCATCTGTGGCTGGGTTATGAGTGGATTGTACTGCGAAGGTATTTGTCCCGATATCTGACTTCCTAGTACTCCAAGCTTTATTGTTCCGGGAGATTTTCTCTAACTTTTCAGCAATCTCAGCATAAGGACACTCCCCATAAGAACCACCCGCTATAGTATCCAATACCGCTTTATTATTATCACCCTATCCCTGATAGAAGTATTCCCTCAGTGACTCATCATCTATGCGGTGATTGGGGACGCTTCTCAAAAATGAGGTGAATCTATCCCAAGAACTACTAACTGACTCTCCTGGTACTGCCACAAAGTTGTTCACTCTGTCTTTGTGGTTTAGTTTCTTGGAGACCGGGAGTAACGTGCTAAGAAAACGTCCCTTAGTTGGTTCCAAGTGAAAATTGAGTTATAGGGAGCTCAGTGAACCAAAGAGCAGACTCTCCCGTCAGTGAGAGAGGAAAGACTCTTAGCCCTATTACATCCAAATCCAAATCAGGCCTCCCTACACAACTTTTACACACTGCCCTTACCTTAGCTATATGGGCATGTGGGTCCTCAGAAGGTGTTGCATCAGACTACTAGTTACCACAAAGGTGTGGCCTGGTGGTAGAGGGGACAAGACAAGTGGCCCATCAGAGTCCGCTATATTATCATAGCCTCGTAGTATTCTTGAGGACGTGGAGCGGGATTTTGTCCCCTTTGTTGATTTTCACCCGGATCATCGGGTATAACTGACCATGAACATCAACCGGAGCTGGGATGTTCTAGTTTGGATCATCATCGTTAATACCCATGTTTCGATTCATGTTGCGTAGTGTACGCTCTAATTCGTGATCGTAGGGAAACAACAATTCTCTTCCTCTCCATGTATTTTGCATACAAGGAAGATAGTTCTGCAAGAATAAAAAACAATAAAAAAAGTAAAATCGAGAAAATATCGACTAAACTATAGTAATAAATTTAAGTTAATCCAAAAGCTACTTTCCCCGGCAGCGGCGCCAAAATTTGATACGCTCAAACTTACTTCTCAAATAAGAAGTAAAGCGGTCGTATCAAGTAAAGAACCCAACTGATGAGGTTGGGATCGTTCCCACGAGGAAAATAGTGCAGACTTAACTTTAATCTATTATTACTATTGGTCAGTCAATTATTTCCTTAGAAAGCAAAAGACAATAAAGGGGGGTTTTTATATCTAAATTAATGAAAATAATTAGCTAAATTAAAGTAAACAACTAACAGGTTCAAATCTTGGAGTTTAATAAATTTATCAAATTAACTAGGGTTTAGGTGTTCCCCACAGGTTCCTAACTTGATAATTCTAACTACNTAAGCATCGTATTCGATATTTGACTAAGTTATTACCTCGTACCAATCAATACTAGCCTATTAGATAGTATAAACTAAATCTATGTTGATAATTCTTTTCCTATTATCTACCTCCTTGGTCCGGCAAGTAGCATTAAGGCGAGTTCTAACGTTGGCCATCCGTTAAAAAGACTTCTAAGCGAAAGAATTATCAATACATGCAAGACACTATTCTAGAATTGTTAGTTTAGTTAGGTTTTACCTCATTATTCGCCCATGGTTCCCACAACCCTAGTTATGGAGTTTAGTTACCCAAATCATAATCACAATATTCATATATTTAATATAAGAATTCATGCACTTACTTTGATGAGAAAGAATAAAATCTAGAAGTTCACTTGATTAATCAACAAAATCACCAACAATTAATTCCAGAAATTAATCAAAGACTAAATATTCTCCAATAGTGTAATAACAATAACCAAGTCTAATCCACAAAATAAGCTAAAATAACCAAGGGTCTAACCCCAAAAACGAGGTTTTTCCAACTATTTATAAAAAAACAAAAACCTAATAAAAGAAGGACTCTAATTGCTGAAAATCTGTCAAAACGCATCCGAGTCGACGGACGTCGTGACGGGCCGTCATGGCCTCCGTCATCCTATACTTCACAACTTCTTCTGCTGCTTTCTTCATTGCCCTCGATGAACAGGTATAACAGACCTTTCCAAGCACGACGGTCCGTCGAGGGTCTTCGTTCCATAACACTTAAGACTTTTTGGAATTTGGGTACTGGGACTACTCTCTAATCATCACGATGAACTAGCAGGACGGACCGTCGTGGCTATGACGGTCCGTCATGAACTTCGTAATCCCACACTTGGTCAGACTTCCCCATCTTCCTTCAGCAGCTTCACTATGTTGCCACCTACGGACCGTCACAGGCTCGACGGACCGTCACAGGCTCCGTAGGTGGTAACTTTTCTGCATTTCTTGCTAAAAAACTTTCGCGTTCATCCTTGGACAGATTTCCTGCAAATAAAAAGAAACTTACATAAAAATCAATACAAAAAGGCTTTTGGACACACACTAAACTTAAGGAAAAAGCATTAAATATACCGTGAAACCACGGTATATCAATGGGGTAGAGTCACTAACTACGAAGAGCAACTGAGAGTTTTTTTAGAACTTCATAAACAATTCCTTCGTAGAAATATTTGGAAGATTTGATATATTAAATCATGAGCACTAATAGATTTTATATTGTTTTAAGAATGATATGAAATGATGTATCATAAATGCTAGGAATTTAATTATGTGAAAATAAATTGAGGTGAGAAATAAATTACAATTGTGACCAATAATAAAATAATGATGAGCAAGTGATTGGACAATAATGTATAAGAATGTAGGATTGTCTTAGGTTATGTAATTTTATATACCTACGATTGACATTACAAATTCCTTACTATGGTTTAGAAGTTGGAATTTTTATTATAATATTATATTATAATTTAAGGTTTAACTTATTTAGATAGATAATTAAATATTAAAATTTATTTTATGTTTCGAACAACATCAAAGTTATGATAATAGAAGAAATTGAGACTTATCCTTAGGCTTGAACTTTAGAAAAGTGATTATAGATTTGGGTGAGTTTTTGGGTCTAGGCTAGACATATAGTAAAATGGGTGTCTATAGACTCTATTACTTATGAATTATGCAATTTTTAATAGATTGTAAACATTCTGAGTCATTTAGGGAGGGAAAAGCTTTGGAAAATTAGCTTGCTTGGTTTTGATTCCTCGGTGGAGGTAGGTTGTGGTTTATTTTATGTGATAGATTAACTCTTAATAGTATTTGATAGTTAATGAGTGATATTGTGAGTTTTTCTACATGCTTGGTGGTTGTGGTTTGGATGATTCATGTGGTGTTGTGATTAGCCTCAAAATCCTGAGATCGTAAAATTCATAATTTTGAACTTTCTCTATTGAAGTGATTCCTTGAATAAAGAAGTCTTGATGAAATATTTAATGGAGTGAAAAGTGGTGATAATAAATGATAAATTAGCGATACTATTAGATAGAGTGTCACGTTTAGACACGATATATTGGATCGAGTTTCACATTCCGACACCATATATTAGATCGGGTGCCACGAGCCGGCATGATGTTACTGGATCGAGTGTCACATTTTAGCACAATAATGATAAAGGAAAATATATTAAACAAATTATCGAACTCAATCTCAAAGAACTCAATTCCTAAGAGATCTTTGTTGGGAGGCATGAACCCTCGTGTGTGTTTTTGAAATTGTTAACTTATTCCGTACTTACTTTAGTGTTGTTATCACTTGTTCATGTTGGTTATTGCTTGCCACCTGCGAAGTTCCATAGTTGATTTGATACTATTACTCATTGCATACTAGTTTCCATTTTGAGTTGGCCTATGATATTTACTTAGTACATGCTCCTGTACTGAGCCCTACTTGTGTTTTCTTGGTTTTTTTGTGGACTAAAGTAAGTTTACCATTGACTTCTAATCACCCTCAACTCTAGCAAGTGTCCAGCACATCAAATTTCTTGATGAGCTATTCCTTCTTGCACGTGTTGGATTCTCTATGTCGTGGCATAATGTCCTTAAATTTTGGACATAGACTATCCTACTTACTTATTTTGGTGTCTTAGTACTCTTAGACTTGGTATTTTGAGAATAAATGTCATTAACGTGATGACTTTCAGGTTTGGGGGATAGTATGTAATAGACTATAGAGGGTTTTCTTATTGGAACTTAAATAAGTTTTGAGCTTCCACATTATGGTTATTTTCCGTAAGTTGAACAATTGATCTATGTTGGGGTTGAAATCGTTGGTTCGCCCTACTAAAAGGGTAAGTGTGGGTGCCACCCACGACTCATTTTGAACCATGAAATTTCAGCATGTGACATCATGTAAAACAGATGGGAAATAGTACTGGAAAGTGGTATTATGCTGATGGGAAATGGTTTTGGTAGGTATATGGACCTCGTCAGTCTTCCATCGATCCTGACTATCTGACCGAATTTTGGCCAGTGCATTGCATTGCAATATACTTAATCTATATTGCGTTCTATATTATTTAGCGTTGATTTATTGAGACGAGTGGGGTACTGATTTGACTTGATACATTTGAGATATTTTTGGTGGTCTAATTAGTTTATTTTTGGATAACACATGTTCTAATTATTATATTGAGATGGGTTATTATATGACTTACTTATAGTTATTGTGAAATAAACTTTTAGGGTATCGAGGATTTTAAATCAAAGCTTGTTGAGTACACGTGTTTCTCGTACTCACACTATACTTGATGTACCTTTTTTTCATGCAGAAGCCAAGCAAGGTACTATTAGTGCTTGATTTGTTGATGGGAGTGAAATTTTTTATTCTTGGAATTCAGGGAGAGGTGTTTTCTCTTCAGCAGTACTGGATTCTAGAGACTCTTGTACTTCATGTTTCATTTTCTTATGGACAATTATTTTAATTTTCAAACTTTTTTTGTATTCGTAGATGCTCTTGTACTGGTGTCAGCGGTTCCTCGGGTAGTTTGACTTTTACTCATTTATCACGCACTTATACGAGTTAGTTCTTGATTCGATATTATTTTCGCATTAGTTAAATTGTTAGTCATAATAATAAAACAGGATTTGCCTATTGGGTAATATGTTTCTTCATGACCTAATGGAATTTTGGGTTGTGAAAAATTTGTATCCGAGCATGGTTCACAGTTCCCACTATGTACAAGAGCAGAGTCTTGGTGATCGTGCAAAGACATTGCTTACTTATCCTCAAGAGGCTATGGGACTTCAGGGAACTTCTATTCTTTCAATCCTTGTCATGCGTATGTGAATAATTTTAAGATTTAAACTTCATTCTTCCAGTTTCTCGCCAATATTGATGAGACGTTCTCAAATTTGTAAGTCAACAATATTATTGACATTACGTGGTATGGTGCGAGAAGTTATGATGCAGTTAGCAAAATTACTTAGTAATAATAGTGCGACATTGAGAATATTAGGTATAATATTCATGGTTTGTCTAAGGTGTGATTTTGATGAAAATATTTAAATTAATTAGATTTATTACAACAATGTTATGACACACATGTGTCAATGAGAATTCAATAATTGAGTAACTGAATGGTTAGATATTAATGTCTTAAAGGCAAGTGTAAGCTTCGGAGGATTTATCAACCAAATGAGACAATAATTTTTTAAAAGGATATGATAAAAAGTTAACGAGTTGACAAAGACATAGATGATGATTCTTTATAATGACGTTTGAGGTTGCACGACTTGTTGTAAAATTCACCTGGGAAATTTTCTTTTTATCCTATAGAGTAGCAAAGTGTACTAAAATGAAATTAGATAATTCAATTTGAGTGACATAATGTCCATGTTGTTATATTGCTCGTTGGATGGAAGTCACGAGTTGGTTTAAGTATAAATCATCAGGAAATAGGATTTAAAATGAATATCAATTCGTAAAAACATTTAAAACGGTCCTTAATAGTACATATTGACATATTGAGCTTGTGAGGTGTTATTTGGAAATTGAATTAAGGATCACTAGTATTAGTTGAAATTAAATGGGAAAGAGAATTGTTTAGTTAAAGAAGTTTGGGAAATGATATTTGTATGGCACTCGTGGAAATATTCATAGAGACATGAGATAGTGAGAAAGAATCAACCTACAATTCATGGACTAATATTTTGATGGTTGGAAATATTATATCGACAAATAACTAACTTTATTGGAGTAATTAACGTGATTGTCCCAAACATTGTTCAGTATGCTTTCGATTTTTTGTAGTTTTATTTTGACTATGTTATGTTTTTATATATGCAGCTTATTATAAATTTGGATATGTTTATGACTATCCTTCTTTGCTTGTACTCAAACACCCTTAGATGGTCTTAATGCGGGATCAGTTACATTGATCTTAAGTTATTGATTTGATAGGACAAAATACTTGGATATACTTGTTTATTTTGAATATAACAAACGTTGATATAATATTGGGTCTAGATTGACTTCATCGATATTATGAAATTCTAGATTGTGACCTTACATATGTTGGGTAGTTTTAAACTGAAGTAGTCGGTAACCCTTAATATCTATCCAAGGAATGTAATATCATTTTCAAAGACTCGATGTATGAATGATAAGGGATATCTCAGATATTTTTCTTTTATTCATGATATGAGTATCAACACTTCTACTTTTGAATCAGTATCGGTGATGAAATGGTTTTGAAGGCGTTCCACTTGATTGTAATGTTGATTTCAGTATTCACTTAGAGTTCAGAATCTAGCCCATTTCTATTATCTTTTTTTTAAACGCTCCAAGAGAATTAAAAGACTAGTAATAAGACTTTTTGAGTCAATTCTTTTTTTTTGATAAAGTATATCTCTTTGAATTTCTATAGTCAATTGTGAAAAGAAGAATGTGCATCGACTACAGAAAGTTTAACAGAGGAATTATTAAGGACACGTATCATATTTCGCGTATTGAGACTTGCCTAGGAGTTCGGTAACCTTTAAGATCGAATTCAGAGGTGATTACTATCGATTCAGGGTAAGGTGAATGATACTTTTAAGATAGCCTTCAAGACTGCTTATGACATTATGAACTCTTTATTATGACTTTTAAGATGACTAACTCCCCATTAGCTTTATAAAATTGAGGAATAGTATGTTCATGGATTATTTGAGATTTCTTTGCTATAGTCTACATTGATGATATTTTTCTCACACCCCAAGCCTACACCCTGGGCGACACTGACACTCGAGAACCATTTCTGCCCCAAAGCGAACCCTTGGCCTGTTTACTTACTCAAAAGAAGACTTAAACACAAGAAATATAAGTCATGCAATGACTTAAGAAATAATATCTTCGATAAAATGGCAACTCATGTCTTAAACATATACAACTAAAATGAATAAGACTAATGAATTATATCTATTTGTCTATGAAGCCTCTAAAATAAAGAGGGATATAGGGGTAAGACCCCCGATCATCCTAACATCTAAAATACTAAAACAAAATGATAAAAAGAGCCCTCCAAAAAGCAAGGAGGCTCACTAATGGACTTTGAACGCACAAATGGGTCAACGGGGCCCTTGATGATGATCTTGATTACCTATGTTTGCATCATAAGACGATGCAGGCCAAATGACATTAATACATTGAATGTACGAGTATGCGAGGGGAATTCTATAACAAGACATAATGTAACAACCCTCAAAATGAACTAGGTTAAACTAGAGCCTATCATATGTGTTATGAGTTAATAAGGCGTGAAAATGGTGAAAATAACTTTAGAAGTCAGTTTGAAGATTTTGGAAGTTAAACGTTGAAGAACGACCAAAATGTTCGAAAACTAGGCATGTGTGTGCGCTAGTGTGCCTTTGCATGTTTTATGTGTTGTTTGGTGTCTAAATTGATAGCAGAGGACGCTAACATCCTTATGACCATAAACCCCAAGGAATACCCTAAGGGTCCTTGAGAAGGACCCAAACGTTCGACATCAAGTTGCCAAAACTGTCCAATCTACACCCCTAATCGATGGCCAGTAGACAGAATGACGCCCCATAAAATGGGGGCGTGGATCCACACTTAGTTGCGGGAGATTATCCCTCAAATGAGGAGTCTCTGTCACAAATCATGGACCAGAAGGACGGTTCATTGGTAAATTGACGCTCTGTCGATTGCAACATCGTTTGGCTTGCAATTTTTCCATTGAAGCTTAAAGCAAAGTTGAAGCTAGGATCGAATTTCTTCATTGATTTCTCCATCAATTTCGTGGGATTTCTTCAATTAAGGTATGGTGATTTCATCATTGATTCTTCTTCATGTCACATCCGAGGAGCATCCCCTAGACGTAACCGGCGTCATCGTCCTCTTTGATGTCTGAGCCTAGCCTCTTAGCTTACGTCATTATATTCATAGGTTAAAAATGCGGGATGTTTTCTTTTATAAACTTTTCATTACTTCTACATTGAGGTTTACATATACCTCTATATACACATAATATTTATATCGAGTATACATAGACCCTTCGTATAGGAAGATTACTTAGTCTTCTATTTTTATTGCACATAGATATATAAAATACAACATAATCTCAAAAACATGTCTATCTTATAACCATCTAACAAGAGTACAACCATTTGGGCCTAGCCCATACATCAATACAAAAGACCACATATAGGTCATACAATGTTTAGTACTTCAATGAAAAGGAAAGAACATAAGAGTCTTAAAACTAGAACAACATCATAAGCTTGATAGTGGCATTGCCCTCAGAAAGTAAGGACCTACCCAACTTGGATGATTGATAATTCCAAGTCTTCTTCAAAGTCCTCTCAAAAGCTCTTCAACGATCGGAACCTAAAATGTTGGGGAAAAGGAAGAAATGGGGTTAGTACACCACCTGTACTAAGTATGAGACCGTATGCAAACATGTCATGATATCATGCTAAAAAGGGGACATTTCATTAAAACATGCTATTTTACATTTAGAAAGCCTTATGCACATTCAAGAAGACTATACCAATTAATAAGACACATTTATTAAGTCATATGCATGTACATCACAAGACCAACAACACTAAGTCTAGTCAAGTCAACATGCATATCATATAATTGAAGACATAGTCAAAATAACTCTATCATCGAGTTATAATAGCAACAAGCGTGAATAAGAGTACATTTCAACATAACCAAAGCAAGACCATTACTCATGGCCCTCTTTAAGTTCATTGGTGCAATGACTAAGCAAAGCCCCATAACCTTACTTAATCAAGTAAACCTAGCAAGAACCATAACCAATGTCCAACGTCACATAATATGACATTAAGAGTACATAATATCATACTTTAGCAAAAGAGACCAAATACATGTTCATAAGAGTAATCAGCATCACATAGTGTCATCGACATGTAATATCATCATATACATATCATTTACATTATAATCACATACATATCATTTACATTTATAATCATATACATACATAAGAACATCCTCCTAAGATTTCCCTGAAGGAAAACTAGTGCAAGGCATAGGTAGAGTCTCATACCCCTACCTAAGCTAAGTGAAACCTGTGAAGTCACCCTAGTTGGTTTGTACCTCATTACTTCATTTCAGTTTAGGGAACACTTGCCTTAACCAACGTAGACCGCAAGATCTAAGTGTGGAATACGGTGTTGTAAAACCTTACACCGATGGAAGGTGGTCTATCATCCAAAGTAAAACCAAACATAAACATAGTTTTCCAGGTGGATCCACTAGCTAGTCTTCCTATGGGGGAAACATAGTTCAAGAACTAAGAGATAGGTACAACCTCTCTACATGCCTCTAGGCAATTGGAGCCTCACCTCATGGGAATCCACAAAGTGAGTATTCCTCATAGGGGAGTCAACGCCTCATGTGGAACTATAGGGTGAATCTTCCTATGGAAAGTGAACACCTCCCAGTGTAAAGTTCACTCAGTGCTAAGCTAAGTACCTTTTTGAAATGTCTTTAATACCTTTATTAATCATCATAGACTAATGTAGGTCATAGGATCTATCCCTTGTATAATCATCATCATCACAACTCAATTAGAATTGCATGAGTATAATCCCTTCATTACAATTCATACATGTGAAGTTAGCATATTTACATAGTCACATCATATTAAGGCACATTGGTAAGTCATCACCATCCTTATAACATTTACATATTAGTCAAGACCTCACAAACCATAGCCAAGACATTTCAATTCAACATTATTCCAACCCTATCAATTGAAATACAAGGCATACTTCAATACAACATCATAACTTAACCACAAGTAACCATAATTGAAGTAAAGAGTATAGATTACAAGACTTACCAAGTATTCTTCATAATCCATCATCAAGGTATTACCATCAACCCTTAAGTAAACCCCAACAAGGGTGTAATATAATCACATAATAGTAATCAGCATGATAACAACACCAATTGAATCACTACATCACAATCCATAATTAGTTCATAGCTTAAGATAAGAGACATAGGTCAAAGTCATAATCTAGATCAATTACTCAAGAACTAGAATTATAGGACTATAATTCAACCTAATCTATTCATAATTCATACAATATCATCATCTAGTAGTAATTCAACCAATAACCAATTCAATTGAACCAACATTATACAATTCATATCAAGATCATAACCTAGAGTTAAGGGGAATAGGTCATCTTCTACAAACTAGAACAATCCATCAAGAAATAACATAATTGAGTTAAAATACATGTTGATCTATTCATAATATCCAAAATAAATCATAAACAAAGTAATTCATAACATCAATTTCATATTGGATGAAAACCCACTTGAAAACCCAACTTTTGAAATCAATTTGGTGGAACCCTCTGAAGGAAGAGGTTTCAAAGGTGAAAGGAATCCCATACCCTGTTGTTTGATGAAGATTGATGGAGAAGCCTTGTTAACTGCATACCTAACACCCACCTTGACCTTGTCTTCTATGGAGTTCTTCAACTAGAGAGAAAAAGAAGAGAGAAGGAAGAGAATTTGGGTTTGTGAATTATGAGAGCTTAGGATAGTCTAATTAGGTTAGGGTATTTATATAGGTCATTAACCAACTTAATTAGAACTCCATCACCTCTAATTAATCTCCTAACGAAGACAACTAATTAATTGAATTAAATAAAAACGTGCAGCAAAACAGACCCCTCAGAGACGACACCACGATTGACGGATTGTGTGTCCATCGACGGGCACTATTCCCTCCGTGCTGCACACTCGTAGATGAGTTTAGAGACTATGCAAAAATACACCTTCGACAAATATTCTAAGTGTCCATCGACGGAGGCTATTGATTCCCCATCGATTGGACCATGATTCGTCTGTGGCATTCGTTGGTGACACTGTCTATTGACAACTTTTAGTCACTTTTGCAAGGGTCCTCCTCAAGGGACCTTGGTGGTCCTTGGGGATTCGTGTGCATACGTTTTGACTATGAACTAACTCTAATACGTGTTAGACATGCTTCCACCAATTTTCATCATTTTTTGACTCCTAAAAGCTAGTCAAATAGGCTAAGGCATGCTAGTACCTCATTGAATTAGTTTTGGACGTCATGGACGTTCTTGGACTTTTTGTCTTGTAAACCTCCTAAATGACTTATATTCATTAAAATAGACCTTAAACCAGTTTTTAAACCTTTTGACACTCATGTTAGGCTCTAGAACACGTCTTAGATTTTCGAAGTGTTACACTTCCATTGAAGGATCCATGTCCAAAGGCTTTTCAAAGATTTTCCGGAATCTTGAATTCCAATTTTTAATTCTAAGCATGGTTCTTGCATGAAAAGGTTTAAATTGATATTTTATGAATTGATCAATGTTAATTTAAGGTTTTAAGATAAAACTTTCCATGAACCCATGTATTTCTTGAATTCCTAATTTTGGCTCTAAAGTTGGTGAATTGATCATGTATTAATTGTATTAAATTCATGTGTAGATTGGTATGGGCTTTTGAATTAAGTGNTATATATATATTGATTTTTGTTGGATCATTGATATGGTTGAATTGTTGGCCTGGTCTTATGTATATTGTTATAAGTAAGATCTCTTATGATGTGAATTTGTGGGAAAGGCTAAGGAATGATGATTGTGGCTATTGGTAGGTGGTGAGTTGACCTAATTCCTTTGTTTAATATAGAATTGTTATTGATTGGTACGGTCCACTTATGGTGGCAGTTTTTAATTGTTATAATCATTATGAATATGGCCTTGTCGATATTTAATTGTGAATTATGATATGATCATGGTATGGTATATGCAAAGTTATATAGTGAAGGTGCTCATATGATGTCTATATGATCTTGTATGGGTGCTATAATGCTATGATTGAATGTATTGCTTTCTTGAATGAATGAAAGAATGAAAGTCTAGAATCGGTAGACCTAAAAAAGGTACCCTTCTATGAAAGATTTAGATGTAACCATTGAATATGAAAAGAAGGTTATGAATGTAAAACCTTGAATAATGAAAATAAGTTTAATAAAGAAGCCTTGATCGGTTGACCTAGATGGTGCCCTTCTTGAGTGGAATGATGGACTTAGAGATAGGTTGGCCGGAACGGCATGAGACCATCTTTATGAAGTCATAAGAGCTATCCTAATAGACATTCATTGGCAGCCCTCGTGGACCCCTTCTTAGTAGTAGTATGTTGAGTTGGAAGATTTAGAAATGGTACCATGTCAAATACTAGCACGTGAATGAATTACTGCATGAGAACAAAGGCAAAGCATCAAGTGGATGCTTGTGGTAGTAGCTCTACTTGAGGATGAAAAGAGTACAAAAAAGCCCTTGATACCCCCTAAACTAAGTAGAACAGCTTCCAAGGTGTGGGGTCCTTTATGTCACCAGATCCATACCTAGCTAGTATGGTCTATGTCGGTTAATGACTATTCTCATCATATGGTATGTGCATTCTAGTATTGGATAGGTGTTACAACATGCAAGTGGTGGAATGGGACGCCATCTATATGGCACAAGTAGGCCTTGAAGATTCTAGGGTGAGCTCCCTAGGTCTTCAAAGACCATTATGTGAAGTCCCCTAATCGTTTACATGTCTCTTAAATGGTGTTAATGAATAACGTTCACTTAGTAAAGGTAAGATGAATAGAAAGGTTCTTATCTAGGGTTGCTTTGAGAATAACTTAGGTGTGCTTGAAGAGGGTGTATGTGCGGTCTCTTCATGTATTAATCAAGTTAGTCTTAGAGTAGCTTTAGGTAGGGGACCTAAAGTGATGAAAAGGTTACTTGTTGAATATGAATATGTCTTATATGTGATTGTTGGCTTGTATTATCTCTATTTCTAAACTCTTATGATGAAGTTTTCTATAAATATAGCATGAAAGTATATCTTAAAGTAAATGTCCCTTTTTGCATGGTTTTCTTGCATGTTCACTATACTTAGTCCACTTAATGTGCTAATTCCATATATTTTCTATTTCTGCAAGTGTAGGGGGCAAGTGAGGATTTTCTTAGAAGTTGAATCTTGGGAAGTAACATTCTCCCAAGATTGGTATGTCCTCATATGTTCGAGGACATGGATTATGTTTTAGTTTTCCTTTTTTAAAAGAATTTTTAATAGACTATAGTTTCTTTTCAAATTGATGGAAAGGTCGTGACCCTATGTTATTGACTTGTGTATAAGATGGCTTACGTTAACACTTACTTCTTTCTTATGTTTCTATAAAAGAGTTTGACTATTATTGTGAAAAGTCTAATTTCGCACTACTTTTCATATATATGCGATGAATGAATGCTAAGAGGCTTGTACAAGACCCTCGAGAGGTTGAGTACGCTGTGTCACGACTTGGGGGTGCTATCGGGTCGTGGAACATAAACCTGAAAGGAACTAAAGAACTTACCTGGCTCAACTTAACATTACTTAAGTGAATTCATTTCAATATAAAGTAGTATAAAACAAGTGCAATATAAAGTAAAGTTGTTTAAAACATGTATGCCAACTCTTTGTATTTGAAAATGTTATGCGGAATTTGAGATAATACGAGAAAATATAAACGCGAAAAACAAGACAACAGATTTACGTGGTTCACCAATAAATTGGCTACGTCCACGGGGAAGAGGGAGAGCAGTTTTATTATGGAGAGGCAAGAACAGAATTACAGAATAGGGTTTGCCATAGCGTCTATATATAGTGCTAAGCTACGCCCTAACAGGCTTGGGCCCAACATACAGAATTAACAGATAATTAAGGGCCCAATACAATAACATTGTATCCCGTCGGGCCGGGGGCGTCTCCGCCCCCCCGGACCCCCAGGCCAGGGGGCGCGTCGCCCCCCTGGACCCCCCGACTCGCTGACCGGGCAGCGAGACCCCCGTCCTTTCTGTTTGTAACGAGTCCGATTCAAGGCATTCAACAGAAAACACAATAATACTCTATGGGTATGCAAAGATACACTAAATCTATGAAATGTATATAAAAATACAAATAAACTGTGTATATAAGAATACAATTACTTCTATGGGAGTTTCTCTAATCGACAACCATCACGTAAGAGCTATTGTGATGATACAACATTTTGCCTCACGCTGCCAGGGCCGTCTCATACCTTGTCGAGGGTGTAGAACTTGAACTACCAAGTGGATTAACTAGTCTTAGCTAAAAATCACTAAGGAATCATATGAAAAGTATGACTCTTTTCTACCCATGGTGGCTACATGGTTTGTGGGGGCTGGAAGTTGTATGGACTCTCCCCCATATCGGTGCTCAATACTACTCCAAAAATATGATACTAACTCTTTTCATTAAAAACATACTTATTTCGGTGGTTTGAGATAATTTCTCAAAACTTAGCTTAAAGGCTTCTCTTGGAAATCATTGCATTCTCATTAGCTGCATTCTTAATTCATTGTGTGTGTGAAAGTATATGTGAGAAAGCTATTCACATGACCACCATCATTTATAACATTAGCTCCTAATCATTATCATACTACATTAATCATAATTCACACACAAACACGCTTCACATTCATATCATACTTTAATTATACTTAGCATCTTCAAGACACAGATTCATAAATTTATATGACAGTCTCTATACATATAATTCATAGCATTACTTTACTTCACATTTAAATAATCACAATTCACAGATACATTCCTATATATCAAATAAACACCGCCACCATAAGTGGACCATACCACGTCATAAGATCAATTCAATGAGGCTAGAATAATGGAGATCAACTTACCCTTCATCCAAGCCTTGATCACCCTTACTCAATTATCAAGTAATTCATCATAATTATACATAATTGGAAGTAGATAATGACAATACAACATAGTATAATCATAATTCTAAGGATATCCAATTATATTCATCAAATCCACTTCATAAGCCAAAATTAGAGAATCTGAATGATCATGGATTCATAGAGTTTTTGATAATAAATTAATCAATTAACATTGAAAAAATCAAAATTAATCCACTAAAACCTTTAGATGCAAGATTCCATGCTTAGAATTTGAAATAGAAGAATTTAGGATTCGAAACGATCTTTGAAAATCCTTTGAATTGGATCCTTGAATAGAGAAGAATCAAGTGTGAATTACCATACCTTGTTAGAAGAAAATCCAAGATATTTGGTGAAGAAGCCACTCAAAATATTCAATCCTAGCTTCACCTTGAGTTCTAGCTTCAATGGAGTCTTGAGAGTGTTTTTCTTGGGAGGGAGGTTTTGAAAAGTGATGTCTAAATTAGGTTTATGCTTATAGACTGACTAATAATACCTAAAAGAACCTAAAATAACTGTCTCCTAGTTAATTAGGACGTGGGTGAATTTTCCAATTCACCCCTAAGTTGGGAGAATTACAGGCTTTAATCAACGGAACCATCTTAGGGCATCATTTAAACGACGACCCGTCATGCTGGGGCGTCATTTTTGTCAGACCCTCCATTTTGGGGTCTAAGGTCTCACACTAAGTGTGGATCCGCGTCCCTAAATGACGGTGCGTCAACCAACCTACTGGTTGTTGATTGAGGTCGTGGTTTGGACTGCTTTTTGGCAGCTTCTTGCCAAGTCTTGGGTCCTCCTCAAGGACACTTACAGTGGTCCTTAGGGAGTAGTACACAGATATTACGAGACTAAACATGAACAAATATCTGATAGGGTCCCATCCTATCAATTCGAACACTAAACAACACATAAACATACAAAGGTACACTAGCACACAAAAGACTAGTTTCGGACCGTCTGGGTTGTTCTTTGACGTTCAACTTTAAAACTCTTAAGAACTGACCCTTTAAGACATTATTCATAATTTTCACACATTATTAACTAGTTATTAACTCTTTGAACACATGATAGGATCTAATTACCCTATTTTATTTTGAGGGTTGTTACATTCTCCCACACTTGGGCAACATTCGTCCTCGAATGACACTTAAAAACCTTTAAGGACTACAACACTTTCATTAGCTAGAAGCTCATAAGCATACCGCATAATGAAAACAACTTCGAAGTCAATGAAAACCCACTTACAAGGAATACCAACTTCACATTCTTATGCACTCTAAGCAAACAAAGCAATTAGGAACTATTTCCACAATTCAAAGTGCATACATACTTCATCTTTTTTTATTGCATTATGGAGGAACTACCTTCTCCAACTTTAAACATGATGATTCTATCATCATAAACCTCAACATGCAATAATTTAGGAATCACATTTTGGCATATAAAGATAGCAACTTTTGAGGCAATTAAGCAATTATCTTTAGGTGCACATTAACATGAAAAATATAGATTAACTATCAATCTTCCCATGTAACTATGATATCTTCAAGAGTATGCAAAACATTATACCATCAAGGAACTCATAACATAAGTAGACATGCAACTCACTTATATGCAAGACTCCAAAACATAACCAAACCAGTATGAGTTTTGGTCTCAAGCTTGTGTAAGAATAGGTGGAAAGGATAAGGATATCAACCACCTTACTACTCAACTCATTCTTTCCCACTTAGGGTATACACATGTAGGAACAAATCAAAACAACCATAAGGAACTATAACTTATCAGGGTCTTTATTCCGGATTAGCTCCTTTGTTATCTTGAATCACATAGAAACGGTTCTTCTTTTGAGTATTGGGTTCTGGACTATCTTGAGGAACTTGGTTGGTCTCCTTCTCTTTTGCCTTGAGGGCATGGCAAACTTTCATCTTATGACCCTTGCTATCACGTCCAAAACATTCATCCGTACCGGCAAGGCACTTACCCAACCACCTCCACTCCCTCCTTGGGAATTTAGGTTGGAAACCCTATCCTTGATCAACATGGAAGAATCTTGATTATAAAACCTCTTCTTAGACTTAGGTTGACTTGGTTGATCTGACCTAACCCTCTTCCCATCTTTATTCATCTTTCTAAGCTTTGACTCCTCAATGTTTTGAACATAGACCCATGAGTATAGAGATATGATATCATGATGGAGCATTGTCGTATGACATTCTTCTTCCACTAAGCTAGGCACTCCCATCACAAACTTATTCATTCTAGACCTAAAGTTGGCTATCAAGGTTGGGGCATACTTAGAAAGTTGGGTGAACTTGAGAGAATATTCGTTCACACTCATTCCCCCTTGATAAAGGTTCAAGAATTCCACTAAATTTTTCTCCGTCGATTCTTAGGGAAAGAACCTATCAATAAAGGCCGTCTTAGACACTCCCAATCTACCGGGCCTGCCCTTACGGGCCTATCATCCCTCCATTGATCAAACCAAACTTGTGCCACCTCTTTCAGTTGATTAGAGGCTAGTTCCACTTTTTCTCTAGAAGTCAATCCCATTGCATCTATCACCTTGAATGCCTTATATATAAAGACTTAAAGATCCTCATCCACCTTAGTAACATGGAAAGTTGAAGGATTCATCCTCATGAAATCTCGGATTCTAGAAGCGGGAGAACTTGCATTAGGTTGAGGTCTAACTCCAAGGTTAGTTTGGGCAACCACATGATTTGTGACAACTTGAGTTTAGTCATCATGATTTGGGTCAAAGTTAAAAAAGAAGCCCTTATATCAACATTAGACATATCCCCTTTAACATTGGGAGCTTGAGGACCTTGGGGTACTTGAGGTACTTGAGGCACTTGAAGGGGAACCTCATCATTCACATTCTCTTGATATCTATAGGGACTTTCTCACCCCCGGGATGAACTCCATTATTCCCTACTCCTTCTACTACTCTTTTTTCGGTTGTCCTTCTTGTATTCATGTCCTATAAACAAAAGAAAAGACGTTAAGAAAAGAAGCTTATAAAACTCAACTCTATAGCACGACACTAGAGTAATGAAAAAAGTGAAACTTCCATTGTCCTATAGCCTCTCTCTCATAGATGTGTCGTGACTCACGCCGATGAACAAGACTTTTAATAGACGTGTCTTGTGAGACTTTCTACCATAAGACTATCTTCCCAAAACCTATCTCTGATACCAAGTTTTTAACGACCGGAGAGCACCCCCTAGAAGTTACATGGCGTACTTGACATCTCGGAGGTCTTGTACAAGTCTCTTGGCTTTCATTCATTACATAGGTATGAAAAATAGTGCGCATTTAAAACATTACACAACATAGTCAATAAGAAACTATTTTACAAAACTAACGAACAAGTCTCATCATCACGAGCCAACTTACACACATCTTAATATCATAGGGTCACGAACCTTTACATTGAAAAAAAACATATTAAGTCTTATACAAGTCTTTAAAAAAGGGAAACTAAACATAATATCCTCATCCTCAAACATATGAGGACGTACCACGAGACTTGAGAGAACTCTATTTCCCAAGCTTCACCTTTTAGGATCCTTCACTTTCCTTCCATGTATACTTTTAGAAAAATAGAAGAATATGGAGTTTGTACAAACATTGTACTAAGTATGGCATTATGCAAAAACATGCTTTAAAAGGACATTTCAATGGAAACATACTTTCATGCTATTTTGGAAAACCTTCATGAATCAAGTGTACAATACATCATATAAGTCATAATTAGCATATAAGGTAATACTTCCATCATTCTCAACACATAGCCATTTTCATTAAGAAATCCATTAGTCACTTAGAATACCACAAGTCATTTAGAAAGACATAAGTCATTTAGAAAGCTTATCCTAAGACTCACCTAGGTAAGACATGAAAACACCGCCCATACACCCTCTTCAATACACACCTAGATGATCCTTAATACTACCAAAGACAAGGATACTTCATCTTCATTAACACTCGTCATACATTCAACATGCTTCATTGACATTATACATAAGGTCAACTTACTTCATTAACATCATATAGTAACGCATTCATTCATTTACATTACAAGGACACACCCAAGACTCCCTCCAAATATCTACTTGTGCAGTGGTTAGATGGCGTCCCATTCCACCACCTACCCTAAATAGTACACCCTTTGGAAGACCTAGTTCATTATATTATTTTTGTAGGGGCTAGCTTCAATCAACATAGACCACGGGAGCTAGATATGGAATCCCGGTATTGACCCCTACCGGATGAAGGATCACCACTTGCCTAAGGTAGGGTTATTCTTTAGTTTTTACATGGATCTCCAATAGATAATCCTATGCTGGTGCATAGTTAAGGGATAAGGGGATTGGTTCTAAGTACTACATCTCAACTCACGAAGAGTACTCATATCGAGAGGTACACTGGATACAACATCTCGGTGCTAAGCATAATTCCCCACGGATTTCCATACATTCATTAGCTATAGGTTAAGAGATTCTACCAAGTACTACATCTCAACTCACGAAGAGTACCAATCTCTAAGGGTTACTTTTGAATACTACATCTCAACTCACAATGAGTATCCAACTCTCAACCTATCATTCATTATCGGAAAGCGCTTAGGAATAGTGAGGTTGCTCCTAGACACTACATCTCAACTCATGAAGATTGTCTACCCCAAATGCGTCATTCATTTATTCAAGATCTATTGAGAAAACCCTTTCGGTGGAATCTCATTCACTACATTCTCATTAGCTGCATTCATTCTTCCATTTTGTGTGTAAATATATATATGAGAAAGCTATTCACAAAACACCATAATTTATAACTTTATCTCCTATTCATTATCATACTATATTTATCACAATTCACACACAATCATGTTTCACAGTCATATCATACTTTAATTAGACTTAGCATCTTCAAGACACACATTCAAAACTTCACAAGACAATCTCTATACATATACTTCATAGCATTACTTTTCTTCACATTCAATGCCTTAAAGGCCATAATCACAATTCACATATACATTCATATACATTAAATAAACAGCGCCACCATAAGTGGACCATACCACGTTAGAAGATCAATTTAATAAGGCTAGAACAATTTTGATCAACTTACCTTTCATCCAAGCCTTGATCACCTGTACTCAATTATTGAATAATTCATCATAATTAGACATAATTGGCAGTATAAAATCATAATACAACATAGTATAATCTTAATTCTAATGATATCCAATCATATTCATCAAATTCACTTCATAAGCCAAAATTAGAGAATTAGGATGATCATGGGTTCATAGATTTTTTGATAATAAATTTATAAATTAACATTGAAAACATCATAATTAATCCCTTAAAGCTTTATATACAAGAACCTATGCTTAGAATTCGAAAAAGATAATTTAGGATTTGAAACCATCTTTGGAAAGCCTTTGAATTGACTCCTTGAATGAGAGAAGAATCAAGGATTAATTACCATACCTTGTTAGAAGAAAATCCATGAAATTTATTGACGAAACCACTCAAAATCTTCAATACTAGCTTCACCTTGAGTTCTAGCTTTAACGGAGTCTTGAGAGAGTTTTTCTTGGGAGGGAGGTTTTGGTTTTGAAAAGTGAAGTCTAACATTAGGTTTATGCTTATAAACTAACTAATAATACCTAAAAACACCTAAAATAACCATATCTTGGTTAATTAGGACGTGGGGTAAATTTCCCAATTCACCCCTAAGTTGGCAGAATTGTAGGAAGTGAATTGCAGACTCCAATCGGCGGACCCATCTACTAGGCGCCGTTTGAACGACAACCCATCCTTATGGGGCGTTTCTTTGGTCAGAGCCTCCATTTTGGGGGTAAAATCCCACCACTAAGTTTGGATCCACGCCCCCAAATGACGGGGCGTCAACCAACCTACTGGTCGTTGATTGAGGTCATGGTCTGGACTGTTTTTTGGCAGCTTCTTGACAAGTATTGAGTCCTTCTAAAGGACCCTTGGACTGGTCCTTGGGGAGTCATAGACGGACTTTCCAACCCTATACATGACCAAATAGGTGTTAGGCTCCCTTCCTATCAATTCGAACACAAAATAACACATAAAACATGCAAAGGCACACTAGCACACACAAGACTAGTTTCCGAACATCTTGGTCGTTCTTTGACGTTCAACTTTCAAACTCATTAGAACTGACCCCTTAAGCCATTCTTCATCATTTTCACACATTATTAGCTAATTATTAACTCTTTGAACACATGATAGGCTCTAGTTACCCTATTTCTTTTTGAGGGTTATTACAATAACATAGCGTAATCCTCTACTAAAAATAGGTAGTCTTTACCGATAAAAAGTGGGCTCATTTCATAATTCTATTGACGATCACCCAAATAGAATCATGACGTCTGCGAGGTCTTGGTAAACCTGTGATGAAGTTCATATTGATCATCTCCCACTTCCATTCTGGAAGTTCTATATTTTGAGCCAGATCACTGGGCCTTTGATGCTCTACTTTAACTTGTTTTCAATTCGGACACTTAGCAACAAACTGTGTAATGCCCATATTTATACTAATATACCAATAAAATTCTCTCAAATTATGATATATCTTTGTGGAACCTGGAAGAATGGAATATCTGAAGCTATGAGCTTCCTCTATGATCCTCTCTTGGAGTTCATCCACCCTTAGTACACACAATTTACCTTGATAACTTAATGTACCATCTCCTATTTGTTCAAAAGACAATACCTTTTGCTTATGAATACATCTACATGAACACCATACAAATAATGATGCAATATCTTCAAAGAAAATACTATGGCAGCCAACTCTAGGTCATGGGATGGGTAGTTCTTGTCATGAACTTTCAACTGTCTGGAGACATAAGCTATAACTTTGCCATTATACATTAAAAAACAACCCAAACCAACTCTAAACGCACCACAATATAACAAAGCCTTGCGTTCTTTCTGGCAAGGTCAATACAGGGTAATAGTCAACCTCTTTTTCAATTCCTAAAAATTGTTCTTACAAACTTCAAACCATTAAAACTTAACTGTCTTATGAGTTAACATGCTCAAAGGGGATGAAATAGATGAGAACCAGTCTACGAACCTTCTATAATAGCCAGCCAAACCCAAGAAACTCCTAATATCAGTTGGATCTAGGGGTCAAGGCCAATTCTGCACTGCCTCTATTTTAGAGGATCAACTTTACTTCCCTCTATAGACACAATGTGGGCTTAGAATGCCATAGACTCAAGACAAAACTCACATTTAGAGAATTTGACATACAACTCTTTATCTTTTAGAGTCTGGAGAACTATTCAGAGATGGCTAGCATGATCTTCTTCATTCCTCAAATAAATTAGTATGCCATCAAAGAAGACGATAAAAATATATCTAAATAAGGTTTGAATACTCTACTCATAAGGTCCCTGAATGTTACAGGTGCATTAGTCAAACCAAAGGACATAACCAGAAACTCATAATGACCATAACAATTCCTGAAAACTGTCTTTGGAATATCATATTCCCTTAATCTTAATTGATGATAGCCTGATCTGAGGTCTATCTTAGAGAAAATAGTAGCACCCTGAAGTTGATTGAAAATATCATGAATTCTTGGAAAAGGGTATTTATTCTTGATGGTAACCTTTTTCGACTAACGGTAATTTATACACATTCTAAAGAAACCATCTTTCTTTCTCAGAATTAAGACCAGAGCGCCTGATGCTTACTATCGTGTGATATTATGATAAACGACACAAGCCTACAGTCTGAGTGTCTACAAATCGAAGTGATAGTAACACAATCAAGGGTTGGAGTCGTGTCCCAAGGGAGTGGTAGTGAAAATGGTAGTCAACTAGAATTTCGTTCTAGTTAGTAGTAGTTCAAGACATTATCGAACAAAATCAAAATAAATTCAAGTTGTGACACCAAAATGTAAAATATCAAAAGGGTTTTGTAACAACTTGTAGAAACAATTAAAATAAAGGGAAAATCAAGTATGGGCGAAAGTTCTTGGGGTGTGACCGCAGTATATGTTGATATAAATCAATGGGTATTTGCTTTCGATAGGAAAATGTGCAAAATAATGGTAACTATGCTAAGCTTTAGGTGAAAGTAAATTCCCTCTCAGGCTACTTACCCCATATCAAATGGGTTCCTCTTGGACACCCAGTCGTCTAATGAAGACTAGCATACGCCTTATCCACACCTGATTTTTTGATGAAAGGTGTTTGGATATGAAGATAGGGCTCACCCTCTCGGGCTGAGCCTCTTGCCACCTCACTCCTTAGGACATTAATCTGGCGATTTTGGTTTCGCGACCTCTCTCTCTCGCAGGCCAAAAACACATAGGTGGTTTTGTATTTGCAACTACAAACCCATTAATTTAAACAATAACCACTAGGTTAAATCACCATTAAAATACATCTAATCCTATCAGCAATCAAGACCCAACATGTCACGACTCGGATTCTGGAATCCAAATCGCAACTGGCGTTGTTGACCTCTTAGAGGTCGCAAACAAGCCTCATCTTACATTCATCACATTCATATGGTTAATCTTAGCGGAAAAAAAACATATGAATTATACATAGACTTCATATAGTTATTTCATTAATTTATCATATAATAATCTCAACATAAATGTACAACCATCTATCATAAGAATCAATTTGAAAAAAATAAGAATATATCATAAATACATTTGCCAAACACGACCTTATTACAAAAGCTTCAGAATGAAAGTACGAAAGAAACTCTAGGGACAACATCCACTAGCTTTGCTGAAAACTAAGGCTAGACTAAAACTGTAGCATCCTCGAAATCAAGAGAACCTATCAAATGGTATGGAGAAACGCTGATGTCCAAACTGTTGCAAGAGTCGTCAATCTGTCCCTTAACCTGCATCTATAAAATAGTAAATAGTAGGGGTTAGTACACCACTTGTATTAAGTATGGGTGTATGCACACATACATAAGGTTATGCATGATCAAAGAAAGCTCTTCCTAAACAACATGCTATTTCTGGAAAGACTAGTGACTAGACTTCCCTAATTCGTTAGATGTGAATTGTGGTATGAATATGATGTATTTTAATCCATTCAAAGCACACAACTCATTTTTTATATGATTACAAAACATTAGTATCATCAACATAATTTTAGAACAACTCGGGCGAAGATTTGGGATTTTTGATCCTTTTAGGCCGAGAGCTCCTCTTTGTACACTTAGATTATTTTTCAGTCATTTTCTTCTTGTTGTTGTGTAGTTCAATAATTCTTTTGGTCGTTTCATACCCAAAATAAATCGATGTAAGTAATCCAAGGACTAAGGAATGATTTCCCTACCTTATAGTGAGTCATTCTTTACACTATATATTTATCACCTTTCATAAGCAATCTCTATTGATCATGCCATTGATTTCATTACTTTCATGTTTTATATACTATACATTTCATATACACGAGACTTTGGAATCGTTGATGTAGCATTAAGACATCTCAAGTGAGGGGCGAACATATGGGACCTGAACCTGAGGGCCTTCTTTAGCAAACACAGAGCCTGCTTCATTCGTTCATTCGCACTTCACATTATTCATTTCATTCATTCATAGGTTGATGTAAACACCAACTATACCTAGGATGAATATTAAGACTCTCATCGAGATCATCAAGTGCAATGACCAAGAATGACCTAATGTCATTACTTGAATCTTATTTCACCTCCTGATTGTCTTGCACAAACACCTTTGGTATCATTCATTTTATTATCTTTCATACTTTGAGGCTGACCTCATTCTTTCTTTGGGAACGTTAACCTTAACTGACATAGATCATGTGAGCATCATGAAAGCCAGTGTCTGCCCCACAACGAAAAGAGGTGGAATCACCGACCAAAGTGACCGAACATGCTAGCATATTTAGGGAGTTGAACCCTGCTAGATCCCTATATTGGTAGTATAGGTTCAAAGAAGGATATATAAGGAGACCCATACCCGGCATGCCAAATAGTCTCATCTCATGAGAGTTACGTGAACCTCCGCCCTTCCCGAAAGAAGGCATCACCGCTCATAGCTAGCCTATTAGTGCTCAGTATAAAGTTCCATTTCATTC
This sequence comes from Solanum pennellii, assembly GCF_001406875.1. NCBI lineage: Eukaryota > Viridiplantae > Streptophyta > Magnoliopsida > Solanales > Solanaceae > Solanum > Solanum pennellii. The sequence goes on along the minus strand of NC_028639.1, from coordinate 28,238,525 downwards.
AACTCATACGTCATGGAAGTTGGCTTGTAGTATGAGGACATCATAGCTCAGTAGATGATTTCTCATCTCAACATTAGTATTAAGTATACATCAGTCTCAATACTTTCATTAGAGTGTACAGAGAGACTGGTCTCTTCATTAGCTTTACATTCTCATAGGTGAGTATGTTTTGGTAACATTTACTCAGGCTCATTTGAGATTGCTCTCATCTTTCACATTAGCCTCTTATCATATTGTCATCACATGCATTAGCATTAGCACATTTGCTTTTCATAATTACTCATCCCTTTTACGTGAATCTTCAATTCATCATATGCCAATGCACTTGGCCATTTAGTGTGTTTCACACTCTTACTTAACCCTTCTAGGGTTTCATCATTTCATTACATGCATCTTAGTTACTCATCCCTTTTTACGTGAATGTTCATTTCATCATCTTTTAGTGTTGACTAAAACATTATGAAGGATTGCTTCTAGATTGAGATCTACTTACTCTATTGATGACTGGTCATCCTTACTTTACATTGATGAAATGTGAATTGTTCTTTCATATCATCCTTAATTTACATTGATGAATGTGAATTGTCCTTACATATCATCCTTAGGTGTTAATGAGACTAGTTTCACACATTTTAACACCTTCATTCGTGAGTATTCTTTTAACAAATTAGCTTTGGTGTAAGTAAGACTTGTCTCACTTCATTTAATACCCCATTCTTGTCACTTACTTAATTTAGACCCCTTTAATTATGTTATAACTCACGTTACTTACTTACTTTAGTGTAGTAGCTTCATATCACCGTTTATGAACGATGAGCACTTCATTCAATGAGTTTCATGTGTTCATCGTTCATTCTTGTGGAGCATGTTGGTAGTTGTCCCAATGAATGTAATGCCCTTGGTTATGGATTCTTTGATATTACTTTAAAAGTGCTTAATATATATTTGATACTCTTACTACGCAAGAATCGACATATGATTAGTATTTGCTCAAGATTTGGGATGTTAGACTAGAAAATTCATTCTTTTTGGCATAAGCCTATTTTTACGTATGTTCATATTTAAAATGCCATATGTTGAACCCTTAGCCAATCTTTTAATCATTTACATAAGTTCCTAGCCATTAGCATATATTCATTTTAAAGAACATATTGGACAGCATTATATTAACATTTGATGGCTTTAACATCTACATAACATCACAATAACAGCAAGTCAACATTCAGCCAAACACACATATTCACTTAACACATCACAGACTTAACTTAGCATATTATAGATCCTTAATTATCATGATAAGATTAACTTTACGCAATTACAAGTTCACAAGTTCATTCTATACTCATCATTCAAGAACAATACATGTTAAGAACAGCCAACACCACATACCAACAACATGATATCTGATTAAACATTGAAATCGAAAAGGATACTAGGGAAAGGAAGTTCGACGACTAGTTTTCAAGATCTTGTGAATCTTTCAAAGTAAAATACTCTTGGAGAAAGAATTACAGGAGAGAAACCCATACCTTAAGTAGAACTTAATCTATTAAAACCACCTTGAACGAACCTTGAAGAAACCTTGAAAATCGTCTAAGAAATTTTCTGTTTTTTTTTCTTGCGTTTTGTTCACTGTTTTTCTCACGCTTGTTTTCTGGTTTTAGTTGTGTATTTGTTTGAGTTTGAACATGGTTTTTAGGTTTAGGAACTGACCTTGACTTATTCAACCTAGGGTTTAATAAGTTAATTAAATAAATAAATTAACTAATTACTAAAATATATCCCTCCTAAGTTAACTAAACATAGGAGAATGTTGAGTTGACCTAAAATTTGAAATTTTGGTATTGATTATGGTTTAGGTCAACATTTTGACTTTATATTAATTAATTAAATTCTTAATTTAATTAATTTAGGGACCTAGGGTAAGTACTAAAGTACCCCTAAGTCATTGGAACCATAATCAACTCTTTAGGACCATCCTAGGTTAAGTTAGGATGTTTCTTGCATTATACTAGATTAGCATAAGAATTTTGGTTTGACACCTTTAATTTAATTAATTAAATGGATAACTTAATTAATTAAGTAACTTAGGGTAATTACTAAAGTACCATTAAGTCGTTATAACCTTAACTAATCCTTTGGATCATCCTAGGTTAAATACTAGGTTGTCTTTTGCTTGTCTCAACCGAAATCTTGAAACTTCTTTGTAATTTCGGTTTTGACCCTTTAAATTAATTAATTAAGCTGCTAAATTGATTAATTAAGTATCCTAGGGTAATTACTAAAGTATCCCTAAGTTGTTAGGACCTTAACTTACTCTTTGGACCATCCTAGGTTAGGTACTAGGTTGTACCTTTTTTGTCTTAACCAAAATCTGAAAATTTCCCTTGTAGTTTTGGTTTTAGCCCTTTTAAATTAATTAATTAATTTTCTAAATAAACTAATTAGGTAACCTAGGGGAATTACTAAATTACCCCTTAGTTGATAGGACTATTACTAACCTTTTGGACCATCCTAGGTTAGGTACTAGGTTGTCTCTTTAACTAGTACTAGGTTAGTGTCAACTCGGTTTTGGTCCTAGGTTGTCGGGTGCATTAGTGGGTCCATTTCGGTTAGTCCTAGGTTAGTTAGCTATTTGGGGCAGTATGTTAGAGTATAAAATTGGTTAGGAAGTTAGGCCACACATGGAGTGGTCCTTATGCACGTTTTTGTCTCCTTAACTACCCTAACCGAATTCGGTTAGGATGGTCCCCTCCTTTGGTGCTTCTTCACATGTCTTGCACATGAGCTTGCACATGGGTTGGTTTTACTTTCCTAACTAAATATTATTTATGGTTCCTTTGGGAATATTTACTTATTGTCCCAAGGATCCTCATTATGTCCTTGGGCACTGCTTACTCTACATGATCATTTTAAATGGTTATGTACTATGGTACTAGGCTTAACACTTGGATGCCTAGTACCTAATATGTATGTTGGAGATAATTATCACAATTTATTTTAGCTTAGGGTCTTCTTTGCAGGTATATTTCTAAACAAGCTTGGACTATACTTTGCTTGTTTGGGTATATATAGAAATTGGCTAACACCCCTTAGCCATTTTTCTATACTATGCCCAATATTTCTCAATATTGGGCATTGGAATGCATATGCATCCCCAATACGTATTCTAACGGACTTACTGGCTCTTCACTAGACATATGATTTTCCAGAATGTTACATTATCCCCCTTAGGAACATTCGTCCCCGAAAGACACTTACACATCATTTAAACAAAGAGGGTGATTTTCGAAAGTTACTTTATCACGCTTAAACTTTTCTCCTTTGTGAATATCTGATTCACACATATTTGGATGATGCATATCATTCAAGCTTATCTTAAGCTTCATAATTGAGATTGAAGAATTTTCTTCTCAATCACACTTAACTTAATGAACATCACAAATCATGCAACACAGAAAACATGCCTATGCTACACAAAAACAGCAACACAAAATGCAACATAACTTCTTTTTAACTCACATAGTTCGATTATAAGACATATGATTAGGTACTTACCACACCAAATCCACTAAAACACTTAAACTTAGAGTTTCTTAAACATAAACCAGACTTAGGAAGAGTATATCTAACCTCGTAGATAACATCTTGTTGTCCTTAAGATTTGAACCTAATGACGCCTAACTTAACTACAAAGGGACTTGCCACTATGCCATCAACTTCTATACATACCCCTTCGGCCTTAACACTGTCTCCTATGGGAGTACTAACTAGAAACGGTTCATGTAATATCTCAGGAAGTAAGTCAAATTGATTAGCCAAAAAAGGAGTAAACATAGACAAAGTAGATCCTTAATCTAATAATTCATAAATACAAAAAAAAAAATACAAGCAAGTTACCATTATCCACATCCGTGTACTTCTCTTGTTCCTCTATTCCTCTCAACGCATAGAACCGATTTCTCTTTGGGTGATTCGGCTACAACATCTGATCGAGGCTGAGCATCTGCCTTGACCTATTGGATTTGAGCCACGCCCTTCTAATTTTAACCCAAACTTATTTGGAAACTAAAGCCTTACTACCCTATTTCTATAGTTTATTATAGCATAACACTTATGAAGCAAATCCATGTCTAAGCCATATTCTTGAGTTGATATGCAGCCAACTTATCCTTCTCCTCCTCATTAATACTCATAGCAGACTATTAGACATTACCATGCATTCACCTCCATGCGAACAACCACACTCACCACACGTCTTTTGTCCACGTTGGGCAATTCCATTATGGCCCCCTTTTGGGAAGGCTAGATCTTGATTCTGGTGCCTTGGCCATCCTAATTCTTGTGTGTATCCCTCTATGTGCTCACACAAGAAGGAATTTATTTACTTAGAATGACATAAAGTGTCAAAGCTCTAGATCGCTCAATAAAGAGTAGAAATAGGGAGAATTTCCTATCATCGCATAGTCTCTAAGTCATGATTGTGGCGCGCTTCACACCATAAGCTAGAAACTACGTAACTTGGTTCTGTTGAGATTTAGTTCCTAGGTAATTTAACCTCATCTCTGATACCAAGTTTTTCATGACCCAGATTCTATAATCCGAATCGCAACCGGCGTTATTGACCTCTTAGAGGTCGCAAACAAGCCTCATCTTACATTCATCACATTCATATGGTTAATCTTAGCGGAAAATATAGAACTTTTAAACATATGAAGTATACATAGACTTCATATAGTTATTTCATTAATTTATCATATAATAATCTCAACATAAATGTAACAACCATCTTTAATAAGAATCAATTTGAAAAAAAAATAAGAATATATCATAAATACATTTGCCAAACACGACCTTATTACAAAAGCTTCAGAATGAAAGTACGAAAGAAACTCTAGGGACAACATCCACTAGCTTCGCCGAAAACTAAGGCTAGACTAAAACTGTAGCATCCTCGAAATCAAGAGAACCTATCAAATGGTATGGAGAAACGCTGATGTCCAAACCGTTGCAAGAGTCGTCAATCTGTCCCTTAACCTGCATCTATAAAATAGTAAATAGTAGGGGTTAGTACACCACTTGTATTAAGTATGGGTGTATGCACACATACATAAGGCTATGCATGATCAAAGAAAGCTCTTCCTAAACAACATGCTATTTCTGGAAAGACTAGTGACTAGACTTCCCTAATTCGTTAGATGTGAATTGTGGTATGAATATGATGTATTTTAATCCATTAAAAGCACACAACTCATTTTATATATGATTACAAAACATTAGTATCATCAACATAATTTTAGAACAACTCGGGCGAAGATTTGGGATTTTTGTTCCTTTTAGGCCGAGAGTTCCTCTTTGTACACTTAGATTATTTTTCAGTCATTTTCTTCTTCTTCTTGTGTAGTTCAATAATTCTTTTGGTCGTTTCATACCCACAATAAATCGATGTAAGTAATCCAAGGACTAAGGAATGATATCCCTACCTTATAGTGAGTCATTCTTTACACTATATATTTATTACCTTTCATATGCAATCTCTATTGATCATGCCATTGATTTCATTACTTTCATGTTTTATATACTATACATTTCATATACACGAGACTTTGGAATCGTTGATGTAGCATTAAGACATCTCAAGTGAGGGCCGAACATATGGGACCTGAACCTGAGGGCCTTCTTTAGCAAACACAGAGTCTGCTTCATTCGTTCATTCGTACTTCACATTATTCATTTCATTCATTCGTAGGTTAATGTAAACACCAACTATACCTAGGATGAAGTTTAAGACTCTGATCGGGATCATGAAGTGCAATGACCAAGAATGACCTAATGTCATTACTTGAATCTGATTTCACCTCCTGATTGTATTGCACAAACACCTTCAGTATTGTTCATTTCATTATTTTTCATACTTTAAGGCTGGCCTCGTTCTTTTTATGGTAAATTTAAACTTAACCGACATAGATCATGTGAGCATCATGAAATCCAGTGTCTGTCACACACCGAAAGAGGTGAAATCACCGGCCAAAGTGACCCTAACATGCTCGTATATTGGGAGTCAAACCCTGCTAGATCCCTATATTGGCAGTATAGGTTCAAAGATTAGGAGATATAAGGATACTCATACCCGCCATGTCGGACAGTCTCATATCATGAGAGTTACGTCAACCTCCGCTCTTCCCGAAATAAGGCATCACCGCTCATAGCTAGCCTATCGGTGCTCAGTATAAAGTTCCATTTCATTCAACTCATACGTCATGGAAGCTGCCTTCTAGTATGAGGACATCATAGCTCAATAGATATATCCTCATTAGTATTAAGTATACATCAGTCTCAATACTTTCATTAGAGTGTACATAGAGACTAATCTCTTCATTAGCTTTACACTCTCATAGGTGAGTACGTTTTGGTAACATTTACTTAGGATCATTCGAGATTGCTCTAATCTTTCACATTAGCCTCTTTACCATTTTGTCAACACATTCATTAGCATTAGCACATTTGCTTTTCATAATTACTCATCCCTTTTACGTGAATGTTCATTTCATCATATGCCAATGCACTTGGCCATTTAGTGTGTTTCACAATCTTACTTAACCCTTCTAGGGTTTCATCATTTCATTACATACATCTTAGTTACTCATCCCTTTTTACGTGAATGTTCATTTCATCATCTTTTAGTGTTGACTCAAGCATTTGGAGGCTTGCTTCTAAATTGAGATCTACTTACTTTTTTGATGACTGGTTATCCTTACTTTACATTGATGAAATGTGAATTGTTCTTTCATATCATCCTTAATTTACATTGATGAATGTGAATTGTCCTTACATATCATCCTTAGGTGTTAATGAGACTAGTTTCACACATTCTAACACCTTCATTCGTGAGTATTCTTTTAACAAATTAGCTTTGGTGTAAGTAAGACTTGTCTCACTTCCTTTAATATCGCATTCTGGTCACTTACTTAATTTAGACCCCTTTAATTATGTTATAACTCACGTTACTTACTTACTTTAGTGTAGTAGCTTCATATCACCGTTCATGAACGATGAGCACTTTATTTAATGAGTTTCACGTGTTCATCGTTCATTCTTGTGGATCATGTTGGTAGTTTTCCCATTGAATGTCATTTCCTTGGTTATAAATTCATTGATATTACTTTAGAAGTTTTTAATATATATTTTATACTCTTACTACACAAGAATTGACATATGATTAGTATTGGTTTAAGAATTGGGATGTTAGACTAGCAAATTCATTATTTTTGGCATAAGCCTATTTTTACGTATGTTCATATTTACATTGCCATATGTATGAACCCTTAGCCAATCTTCTAATCATTTACATAAGTTCCTAGACATTAGAATATATTCATTTTACCAAATAGAGTTAGCCAACTTTATTGGAACCAGATAGCCAATTTATTCAAGATATGATTTCATAGATGTCTTTGAGACAATTCTTAGTTTATGGATTTTAGTGTAACATTTTAAGAACATATTGGACAGCATTATATTAACATTTGATGGCTTTAACATCTTCATAACATCACAACAAAAGCAAGTCAATATTAAGCCAAAGACACATATTCACTTAACACATCACAGACTTAACTTAGCATATTATCGATCCTTAATTATCATGATAAGATTAACTTTACGCAATTACAAATTCATAAGTTCATTCGATACTCATCATTCAAGAACAATACATGTTAAGAACAGCCAGAACCACATACAAACAACATGATGTCTAACCTATTCGACATTGAAATAGAAAAGGATACTAGGGAAAGGAAGTTCGACGAGAACGACGGAAACAACACTAGTTTTCAAGATCTTGTGAATTGTTCAAAGTAAAATACTCTTGGAGAAAAAATTCCAGGAGAGAAACCCATACATTAAGTAGAACTTAATCTACGAAGACCACCTTGAACGAACCTTGAAGAAATCTTGAAAATTTTCTAAGAAATTTTATGTTTTTTTCTTGCGTTTTGTTTACTATTTTTCTCACGCTTGTTTTCTGGTTTTAGTCGTGTATTTATTTGAGTTTGAACATGATTTTTAGGTTTAGGAACTGAACTTAACTTATTCAACTTAGGGTTTAATAAGTTAATTAAATAAATTTATTAACTAATTACTAAAAAAACCCTCTTAAGTTGACTAAACATAGGAGAATGATGACTTGACCTAAAATCTGAAATTTTGGTATTGATTACGGTTTCGGTCAACATTTTGACTTTATATTAATTAATTAAATCCTTAATTTAATTAATTTAGGGACCTAGGGTAAGTACTAAAGTACCCCTAAGTCATTGGAACCATAATCAACCCTTTAGTACCATCCTAGGTTCAGTACTAGGATTTTTCCTGCATTATACTAGGTTAGCATAAGAATTGCGGTTTGACCCCTTTAATTTAAATAATTAAATGGATAATTTAATTAATTAAGTAACTTAGGGTAATTACTAAAGTACCATTAGGTATTTATAACCATAACTAATCCTTTGGACCATCCTAGGTTAAATACTAGGTTGTCTTTTACTTGTCTCAACCGAAATCTTGAAACTTCTTTGTGATTTCGGTTTTGACCCTTTAAATTAATTAAATTAATATCCTAAATTAATTAATTAAGTAGCCTAGGGTACTTACTAAAGTATCCCTAAGTTGTTAGGACCTTAACTAACTCTTTGGACCATCCTAGGTTAGGTACTAGGTTGTCCCTTTCTTGTCTTAACCAAAATCTAAAAATTCATTTGTAGTTTTGGTTTTAGCCCTTTTAAATTAATTAATTAATTTGCTAAATAAATTAATTAGGTAACCTAGGGGAATTACTAAAGTACCCCTTAGTTTATAGGACCATAACTAACCTTTTGGACCATCCTAGGTTAGGTACTTAGTTGTCTCTTTAACTAGGACTAGGTTAGTGTCAACCCGGTTTTGGTCCAAGGTTGTCGGGTGCACTAGTGGGTCCATTTCGGTTAGTCCTAGGTTAATTATCTATTTGGGCAGTATGTTATAGTCTAAAATTGTTTAGGAAGTTAGGACCCACATGGAGTGGTCCCTTATGCACGTTTTTGTCTCCTTAACTACCCTAACCGAATTCGGTTAGGGTGGTTCCCTCCTTTGGTGCTTCTTCACATGTTTTCCACATGTGTTTGCACATGTGTTGGTTGTACTTTCCTAACTAACTATTATTTATGGTTCCTTTGGGAATATTTACTTATTGTCCCAAGGATCCTCACTATTTCCTCGGGCACTGCTTACTCTACATGATCATTTTAAATGGTTATGTACTATGGTACTAGGCTTGACACTTGGATGCCTAGTACCTAATATGTATGTTGGAGATAATTATCACAATTTATTTTAGCTTAGGTCTTCTTTGCAGGTACATTTCTAAACAATCTTGGACTATATTTTGTTTATTTGGGTATATATAGAAATTGGCTAACACCCCTTAGCAATTTTTCTATAGTATGCCCAATATTTCTCAATATTGGGCATTGAAATGCCTATGTATCCCCTATTCGTATTCTAACGGACTTACTGGCTCTTCACTAGACATATGATTTTCTGGAATGTTACACAACAATAATATCAACACGTATTTGCTAAATCACACCCCATGAATGGGGGATTTTTAGCTACACATCAATCAATAATCGAATACACCCAAAATGATAAAGGAATTAAGCGGGTATAAGAAATTAAACCTTAATATGAGCAAAGGAAGAAGAATGGAGAAGACCCACTTCCTATTTGAGGAAGAAGAACCTCTTTTTATTCAAGTCTCCCACAAGAACCCTCTCCAAACTTTAGAGAAAATATAAAAAGCTATGTTCTAAAAGGGAAAATTGATAATATTGTTCGGACTCTTTAAAAATAATAAAGAGTTTAGTATTTATAGACTTAATATTAAGTGTTGGTGAATCCATTCGGCAAATTTAGTCGTGAATCGCCGAGTGATTCAACGATTTGCCTTTTTTTTAGTTTGTCGCCATTTGTGCTTTGCCTTCATTGTCTATTCATGCTGTAACATCGGGCGGAATAACATTGCTTTTCAAAACTATTTAGTGAAGCATCGAGTGTTCCTTTTCATTGACTTATTAATCCACGTACTTTAAGGCTTCAAATGTTGGAACAAGGGCGATATGCCACTCTTCGGTAGATCGCAAAGTAGGCTTGGCGAAGCTCCAGCTTCAACTTCAGCTCTTTTTCATCCTTTTTGTTTCGTTTTGCGCCTAAGTGTTCATGCTTACTCTAAAACTTCTAATACATGAAACTCAAGAGTTTTCATCATATATTGAGATAAAATGAGCAACTTAGGATACTATTTACATTAAGTTAAAGCCCTAAATGAGTACAATTTGAGGACTCATCAATACCCCCAACTTAAACTTTTGCTTGTCCTCAAGTGAAATTAAAATTCAACAATTCAAATAGGATGTCTCAAATATTGCTACACAAGACTCAATCATGAACATACATAACAAGACTCAAATTACTCATGCATAGCTCAATTGTGTACTCAAAGATTCAAGTTGTGACACACCATTACCAATGATTCTCGTGCTCGCAATACTTGCTACTTATGCAAGTTGAAGCTCAGAAAAAGTATCTAATATTCCTCATCCAAAGAATGATTCCACATTCACACACAAAGTCTTCATTTTAAGATGAGGAATCATATGCAATGCTCACACTCACAAAGAGGAACACAATGCATGTTTTCAGCTATAGGTTTGCCCTTATTTTCTGATCGATCCTCAGTTTTGTTTGCTCAAGATCACAAAGGTTTTTGTAAGGCTTGTAATGGGGCTGAGTGCAAAGGGGTCATCTAGGCTTGGTGACTTTTTACTCAATGAGATGTGATTTCCTCAAGCTATCCCCTATCTTCCATCCTCAATCCTTAGTCAAGTGCTTCTAAGCCATATATTTATTCTTCTTCATGGATTTCTTGGAAACCCGATTTCGTTTTGTACTTTTATTCCACAACTTATTTTTCTTCTTTGTTATTTTCTTTCCTTTTTCTTTTTCTTTATTCTTTTTTTTTATATGGAACGTTACCATTTTGCTAAAATACCATGGGTTTGCGAGACTTTTCTTGCACTTCTTGACTTCTCCTTTCCATTCTTACCACACCCCAACTCAGGACTTTGATCTAAGTTGTCTATTCACATATATCACATAACAAGAGGATTATAGGTGATGGATAACATAAGGATTAGGTTTCATCAAGGTTCTTCCAAAGAAAAGATAAGGCTCAAGGGTGTTCAAAAGAGATTCATATGCTCATGGGTAGGCCATAAAAGAGGTATATGTAAAAATTGGTTCACACTCTTTAAAATTGCCTAAGATCATATCAAGAGCACACCTTTCTAAATCTATCAGACTAACTGGGCAACTTCTAGTTTTTTTAATTCAAGGTTCAAGGTAAGCTCATCACACAAGTCATTTACACTTAAGTCAAACAAGATAACACACTTTCGCTAATGTGTAAATGTCATTACAAAAGAATCAATTCGATAAATGGCTAATCACAGCGAGATGTAGAGAGAGTTCACATATTGTCTATGCAACTTCATATGTTCTCGTTGTAGATGCACATTCATGTTTCTTTGATTAAGATTGCTATTTAATTCATTAGTATTGATCAAAATCGAGACTAGAATTTTGTACAAGAACAACCACTTTCTAAACAAGAGGTGGCGAAATTTTCAAATATGAAAATACTTGGATATTTATTGGAAGGGTCAAAATTATTTTGAAATTAGGACCACAGAAGAGAGCCATAAGCTCAAAAAAACGCGAATCTAGTTTTAAAACACAATTAAAAATATTTAACCCAAATATACACAAAACATATAAATATTTATAGCGGGCAAAAAATGGTGGGCCTCACCCCACCACAAGCAAAAGAGTTTGTCCTCAAATGCAAGTAAAATATCCAAAACTGCATGCAATGTAAAATAAAGGATTGGGTATAGGAGAATCCTGTCTAATCCTCGAAGCTCAAGTTTCCTCCAAAGGGTTCAAATTCATCAAATCCGATGGGTGGTGTAGTTTCTAGAGAAGCCCAAAAGGATGCATCCATCACGATTGCATTTGTCTCTTCCCAATCTTCTTTTGCAGCTTCTTTAGTTCCTGCTGGTATTTCCTTATCGGTCTCTGCTTCTTATTCCTGATTAGCTGCCTTTTCTGTTCTATCTCCCGCTTTAGGGTAGGTAGGTTGGGGCACACTGGGCACATTTGGAATTTCAACCGTACCAAAAATTCCAGACATGTTAGTGGACTTCAAGTAGTTCACTTCTTCTTTAAGCTTTTCAATTTCTGTTCATAGAGCTACAACCTCCTCCGTGACTCCTTGGTCATGCTGCACACCACTATCCTTTTCACTAAATTTTCAATTGTTGCATTCAGTTATGACACAACATCGTCCAGCACGGTCTAAATCATTTTTGGAATAGATACTTCTAGATTTGCACCTTGAGATTTAGCACATTGTGCAAGCTTCTCTATTCGGATCAACAAAGTAGTAGTGATCGAGTCACTAGATGAACTAGATGGAGCAACCCTGGATGGTCGTACAGTAGCAGAAATACCTGATGAGTTAGCAAACGAACCAGTGGAGCTAGATATACCTGAAGATATGAAAGCTGGAGTGATTATAGATGCTTTTGTAGGTATAGAGCCAACGTTAGGGCTTCCTTCTGCTTCCTCTTGTTTTGGTCCTTCAGGTACACAACTTCCATTTTTTGGATATCCATTGAGGCCGAGGGGGCTACCTCTACATTCCTCCTTGCATATGTAGGCACCCTAGCTCTTCTGCATAACTCAGTGATAAATACTGGAAATGGTAGAGATGCGTGGCTCTGCTTTGCTCGCATGTTGATTCCAGATGCAATGATTATTCCAAGATTTGTCCTCGTATGTCCCATAATGCATCTAAGGCATGCGACTTTAGCATGACGAAGAACTGATCCATTCTGTGAGGGAATAAATGTGCTACTATTAAATTCAAACCAGTATCTCACAGCCACGTTCAAATGCTTTTCTCGATCTAGGCCCCTTTTATCAGCCATTTAGGACCATCCTAATTTGAGATTAATGGAGCTAGCCATTTCTTCGTCTCATCGAGTTTCTCATTCTTGACCAAGTTTGACAATAATCATGAATCTGGGAGGACAATGTCCCCACTATTGTAAGCTACTTTTCTTTCTTGAACGATCATATAATTCACTGATTTGAAAAAGGGTACCATCCTTTTCTTTTGTGGAACCATTGCATTGTATGCATCACAAAACTCTCTAACCAAACTTGGGAAGAGGGGCTGCATGTCCTGGTGAACATATGAAACTTATGGCACTTTAGAAACTCTATTACTATTTGGTATATGTCGATGAACCCATCCACTGACAGGCATTTCTCTTCAATGATCGTTCACAGCCCCACAGAATCTAATCGATTTATTGAATTTCGTGAAGGGCCCTGCACTAGTGGTGCCAACACCATTACCTGTTCTATATTTTGAGAAGCCAATGCAGTAGTTTGAGGGTTTTGAATACGAGATGGATCGTTTATCATCTTGATTCGTGTATCCTTTGTTCCTCTACCACCACATCCTCTTCAGAGTTGGTGTTGTAAGTTATGGAATCAAAAGCATAAGGTCCTGTGCTATTGGAGTTGGAATCTGAAAATTCAAGTGCTTTCTTTTTTTCCATTTCTTTTGGATGTTCGATGCCTTTTTCTTTTCGTAGGGGTGCATCCTCGTTAAGCACAATTCCCTTTTCCTTTCTTCAGGTTGGTTGAGTGGCCATATCTGATAAGTATGTGAAATATTAGTTAGTGAATACATTGAAGCACCGAATCACAGACAAGCTTGTCGATCTAATCGGTGAATCACTAAGCCGCTTTAGCGAACCAGGTTGAGCTCGCCAAAAGGCTTAGCTTAATGTTTACGGTAGATCGACGGTGAGATGTTCCTACCGACGGAATGTCGACAACTTTAGACAGGTACGATGATGTCCTCCAAAATTCATAGTGCACAAGGAGTTAAGTGAGTTATGTAGAAGGCAATCAATAATACTATCGGCGCATCGCCGACCATATGCACCAATTGTGACTATGTCTGTCGAATCATTTCAATACCTTTACCACTTGAATCATGGAATCAAGGGTGATCAAAGGTCAATAATATAACCACCGAGAAGTTTGGCGAACTCAACCTAGTTTGCCAAATAATTCAACGTGCGTGAGTTTCGAATTGTTCCAAAACCGCTCTTGCGCATCCCGATAACAAAATTAAACTATGAACTTGTCTAAGAGGCCTAGTATGAAGTGATAGATATAGATATTACAGATGTGGCATATATTTTCAAGAAAGAACGTGAGGTTTTTAGAAACTAACCTTTTTGTAAAAGAGAGTATAGATGCAATTCTAGGTAGCAACGAAAAATCTGAGTTCCAAAAGTTGATTCCAAATCTAAAACACTAATGTGTAATAAGAAAACTCAAAGTACTACCTTTTGTGCGAAGTTACGGGATTTGCAAGTGAGAAGAAAGGAAAATTTGTAATTGTTGTCCATATATGCTCTTCTGTTTATAGCCATTCGGCGATATTTGTTGCACACGCCAACCTAATCGGCGTACCGTTGAGAGGTCATTAATCCCGCTATCCTTGCAAAGTTGTCAAAGTTTTGGGGGTTAGGTCGGCAGTCTGGGTCGTGATCTCTTAGTATGATGGCGAATCACTGATTCTCTCTTTGTGGTAGCTAAGGTTTACAGGCTCAGTGTTGCTCTTGCATTTGAGACAAACGGCGGATTCAGTTGAACTAGCCAACTCATTTGGTGAATCACAGAATAGACTTGTACCCACCAACATCTATTGTTCTACAACTTATTCACTTACACATACAACACCATCACACTATTATTCATATAGGTAGAAGCTTAAGATTTAAAATCTTGGGTTGTCTCCCTAGAAGCGCCTTATTTAACGTCATAGATCGATGCGAGTCCTTAATCACATTCCAATCTTTAGGGTTATCTCTCTAAGGGTTTCCCATTTCTTTGTTTGGTCAGAGCGAGGCAACACGTGACTGACCAATGTATCAATCAGATGAATGGATCTTGAGTGGGAACCAACCATGTGGTGTAACAATTTTATGTTCTCCGTATTCCATTCAATAATTCTATTTTGTTCATGAAACTTTTGGAGAACAATCAGCTGCGTGTCGTCAACACTTTTACCTGCACTGTTAACAAAAGGTGCTTTCTCGTGGGAAGGTGTGTGCCTTCCATTCATTTTGCGCTGGCTTTCCACCGCATATATCCTGGTGGTCAAATTACTGGGTTGAGTTTCCAGTTAATTTAACATGAATCCACCCTCAACTTCTTTGTTCACTTTGGCCAACTTGCCATTGCTTTGCTTATACAGAAGTCCCTACAATGACAATTTGCAGGAAAAAAAACTAAAAGTAAAATTAGTAAAAACTACACTACAAAAAACTAAAAATTGTTAGTGAATTACATCTTCACGTAACGCCACCCCTCGGCAACGGCGACATTTTGATGCTTCCTATAGGGTGATATCGTAATCAACGACATTAGCCTACAGTTTGAGTGTCTATGAATCGAAGTGAGTATAGTAACCCAACCAAGGGTTGGGCTCGTGTCCCAAGGAAGTGGTAGTAAAAATGACAGTCAACTAGAATTTCGTTCTAGTCAGTAGTAGTTCAAGAAATTATCAAAGAAAAACAAAATAAATTCAAGTTGTGACACAAAAGTGTCCTATTAGCAATCAAGACACAACAATAATATTAATACATATTTGCTAAATCACACCCCAAGAATGGGGGTCTTAGCCACATATCAAACAATAATCAAATACACCTAAAATGATAAAGTAATCAAATGGGTATAAGAAATTAAACCTTAATATGAGCAAAGGAAGAAAAATGGAGAAGTCCCACTTCAGATTTGAAGAAGAACAACCTCTTTCTTCAAGTCTCCCACAAAAATCCTCTCCAAACTCGAGAGAAAACATAAAAAAAAGTTCTAAAAGTGAAAATTGATAATAACGTTTGGAATCTTTAAAAATAATAAAGAGTTTAGTATTTATAGACTTCATATTAAGTGTTGGCGAATAAGTTTAGTGAATTTAGTTGTGAATAGCCAAGTGATTTGGTGATTCACCCTTCTTTTAGTTTGTCGCAGTTTGTGCTTTGGCTTCATTGTCTATGCTGCTGTAACATTGTGCGGAATAACTCTGCTTCGCGAAACTATTAGGAGAAGCGCCGACTACTCCTTTTCATCACCTTCTTAATCCACTTCCTTCAGGGCTTCGCATGTTGGAACAAGGGGGAAATGCATCTTTTAGCGGATCGCCAAGTATACTTGGCAAAGCTTAGTCTTTAACTTCAGCTCTTTTTCATCCTTTTTTTTTCATTTTGCGCCTAAATGTCCATACTTATGCTAAAACTTTGAATACCTAAAACTAGAGAGTTTTCATCAGATATTGAGATAAAAATAAGCAATTTAGGACACTATTTACATTAGAATAAAGCCCTAAATGAGTCCATTTTAAGGACTCATCAGTGCTCCAAGGTGAGACACTGGTCGAATAAAGACATTATCAGGGAGTTCTTAAACTGGTCTTTTAACTGTTTGAACTATGCTGGTGCTATTCTATATGTACGAATAGAGATAGGACAAGTATTTGGGAGAACATCTATACCAAAATCTATTACTCTCTCATGAAGGACTTCGAATAGATCATTTGGAAAGACTTTTGGATACTTCTTTACTACTAAAACTGACTGAATAGGAATTATATGAACAGTAGAGTCATTAACTCGAACTAGTGATAGACACACCCCTTGGAAACTAACTTCATTGGCTTACGGTACGAAATAAAACCACTCTTAGGCAGTGCAAAACTATTTTTCCACTCTAAGACTGGCTCATTTGGAAACTGAAACTTGACAACTCGAGTTCTACAATCAACTGAGGCATAACAGGCATGAAGCCAGCCCATACCAAAAACGAAAGCAATGTCTACCTTGTCTAATTCAAGTATGGTGCTCTTGTGACTGACAAAAATAGTTCAATCACGATAGACTTCCTCTGCTAGAATAGACTCACAAATATGTTTAGAAACACTGAAGGTCTCACTAAGTTGCTTAGGAAGAACAATAAAATTCATCGAAACATACATAGTTATAAAGAGAAACTTGCTTCTGGGTCTAGCAAAGCATAAACATTAAGTTAAAGACTTTAGATCATATGAGTGAAAACATTTGGTGAGTCCACTTGCCCTTGGCGACTAGTAATATCATATAAGTGGTTTACTCCGCCTCTAGTACCAAAAGTAGCCCCTCTTGGTGCAACTCTATCTGGTGGAGCAACTGAAGAAGATTGGGATCTATTGCCCCCATTACCAATACCCTGCTTGTTCATTGGACACTCTCGCATGAAGTGACTGTACTGGCCACACTTGAAGCAACCAGTGGATCCATCAGGACACACCCCTGAGTGGCTCCTACCACACTTCGCACATGCAAAAGTCCTTGTCACAACCCGAGAGTATACCCTAGAAGAAATGGTATTCTCAAATCGTGGCATGGCGTACTCGACCTATCAAAGGTCAAATACAAGACCGTTGACATCATTCATTGCATACATGTATGAAAAGTAGTGCGGAATTAAAATTGTTCACACAATCGAATAATATTTCAAGATATCTTTTGTAGAAAATCAGGAAAATGCCAAGTCTCTTGTATCCATCTTAGACACACGAATATCTTGGGTCACATCCCATACATCAACTAGATAGAAATATCTAAGTCTATTACAATGTCTTTAATAAGAAAGGTTGGACATAGTTATGCCCTAGAATCAAATGAGGACATACCACAACTTGCTTGAATGAATGCTAATATCCAAGCTTCACTTCAATGACTCCTCTTAATTGCCACCTACACCTTTAGAGATAAGACAATATATGGAATTAGTACATTAAAATGCACTAAGTATGGTGACATGCAATTAAAACCATGATAAAAGGACATTTGTATAAAACATGCTCTTTTTAGAGAAAACCTCATAAGACAAGTATAAGAATCACTTACAAGTCTACATAAACACATATAAGTCAATTTCACAATATAGTATCAACATCTCTTCAAACACCTAAGCATGAGACCCTCCTACCAAAGGTTATCCTAAGACCCACTTGAGTAAGTTATGAAGCGGTTGCCCATACAACTGCCTTCACACACACCTAAGTGATCCTTAAGACTACCTAAGATAAGATTATTCGCTTTTCAACATTTAAATCACTACCTAAGGTTACTCTAAGATTCACTTGAGTAAAGCATGAAGAGACCGCCCACACACCCTCTCCAAGTCTACTTAAGCAACCTTCAAAGCTACCATAGATAGGGATCCTTTTCTTCAACTTACATTAACTTAATTCACAGTCAATTATCAATTCAATTAAGAGATATTACCTCAAATAAAGACTTCACATAATGGTCTATTCGTGTCATGTCTAGATAGCTTCCCATTCCACTACCTAAACATTGTAGAACTTATCAAATACTATATGTATCCCACATGATAAAGAATAGGATTAACCGACATAGACCATACTAGCTAGGCATGGAATCCGGGTCTACCCTACTTTTATAGAGGGTGTTCTACTTGTCAAGGGTAAAACTAGGACACATCCCATGTAGGAACATGGTTAAGGAATATCAAGGGCTTCTTTGCACTCTACTCTTATTCTCAAGTAGAGCTACTATCACGAGCATACTCACTCGATTCTAGCCATGTTCTCATAGAGTAAGTTCATTCACATAAAGGCACTTGAAAAGGTACCATCTCTTAGTCATTACCTAATCATGATACACCTACCATAGATCGGTCTTCTAAGGCTGCCACTCAATGGTTAATAAGGATATCTGAATGACTTTCTTAGATATGGTTTCATGCCATTCTGGCCAAACTATCCTTATTTCCACCATTCACATCAGAAGGACACCGATACGACTTTCAACTTCAATGATATCATAACCTTCTTTCTACATTGAAGGTTCCACATAATTGACCCTTTTTGCATGTTCAAGGTCCCATATTAGTCATCCTTGGGAAGGCACCATCTTAGGTCTACCGATCCTAGACTTCCATTCAACATTCATCCACACACATACAAGAGAAAGGTGCTTAAGCCTACTAAGTCAAGATGTCCATATTCACATACTAGCATATATCAAGTAGAGGAACATAGTCTACCACACAAGACACACGCATGATCATCATGTCAACTATACAACAATATTCAAGTATCATGTAGGAACATCCAAGTCTACCTAGCAAGATACACTAGCAATACAACTAGAGACGTAACCCTAGTCTAGCATGATCACCTATAATCAAGTAGGATAAAATATGCTTTCACTTCATTCATACACATAAACAACATAAGCCTTCACATTGATCACATACACGAGTTATAACATGAAAACATCATGATTCACAAAGTAATGCAGACAAGGCCACATTCTTCACAATTTATAGCATCTAAGCACTGCCGCCATAAGTGGACCATACCAATAAACACGATTCAATACCTATGCTACACAATATAGAGGAGGTTAGGTTAACATACCACCATTCCAACATCAACACCTCCAATCCATAGTCAATTCAACCAATTCAATCCACAAAGGCTCTTACCAATAGCCATGATCACCAATTCAAACCAATACTCCAACTATACAATGATCCAACATAATACAATATGAAACTCATCAAATTAAGACAACATATATACAATTCTAACATGCTTCTTACATAATTCAATAGCCCAAAGTAATCTACACAAGAAATCAATACAATAGAGCTATGATCACATTATTCATAATATAGTCAAAATAAGGATTTCATGATATTCAAAGGTTCATAAAGAATTTTTTCTAAGATCATTCAATTAACATAAATTATATCATAACACATTGTTTCAAGTCATTTCATTCAAGAACCCATGGATAGAAGTTGAAATAGAAGATTTCATGTTTTTGATCATCTTTGAAAACCACTTGAATTTGACTCCTTGAATGGAAGAGAATCCAAGGATGAAACACCATACCTTATGTGAATCAAAGCCCATGAAAATTATGGAGAAAAACTTGGAAAATATTTCTTATTCCTTGGAGCTTCAAAGCTTCATCAATGGAGGTTTTGGAGAGAAGAAATGGAGAGGTTGTGTTTTGAGTTGAGGGCTTTGCTTAGTTGGTGACTTTTGGGGTTTAAAATGACTCAATAATCGTCAATAAGAAGTCCCCAAAATATCCAAAATACCCATGAACATATAGGACCATTTAACCAATTCAAATTTGAATTAAAAATGATACGATCAAATCTGGGACATGGTTGTGCGTCGCGGAGGCACGTCCGATTCTTCGTTCGGGAAAATTTTGAGACAAAATGGTTCGTGTCGGCCCTGCGTCACAGGACAAACTTTTTTCCCTTTGAGTGTAGGCTGCACGACGCGCAAGGGCTGCCAAATCTTGGCTGTCTTGGCAGCTTCATTGGCCCATGATTGTTTCTTCCTCAAGGACCTTTTGACTGGTACTTGGGGCATCGTTCTAGGATGTTTCGACCCTTTACATTTCAAGCTACGTAGGAACCCAATACTCAATTGCACCCTCAAACCATACCCCAAAACTCCACTACAAAACACTACGACACACTAGTTCAACTTGGACTAGTTTCCGGACGTCTTAGATGTTTCACTTCCAAAATCTTCCGAACTCCTCAAACTGACTTCTAACACTATTATTAACCATTTTAGGACATTATAACCTCATGAGACACATGTTAAGCTCTAGTTTATCCTAGCTCGTTTTTAGGTTGTTACATTCTCGCCCACTTGGACAATATTCATCCTCGAATGACACTTGCTACACTTTAGGCACTATAAGAGATAAGGAACTCAAGACTAGCAGCATATAACCATACCACACAATATAGAATACACATATATAGGGGAAAAGATCAATTCCACATAATCAAGAGACTAAAAACACAACAAGAAGATGAAACTACATCTACAACTCATCATGCAATAAGACTCACATTCTTCTTTTCATATAGGAGGAACTCCTTCTCCACACATTATCATGCTCATATACAACAGTTATATACACATTATAGTCATTTTTCATGAAAGAACAATTTAGTTTAAATTTTTAAACTCTTAATAGTGAAGTACTAAATCTCTTATACTATATTCAATAATTCAATAATGCACCTTTTAAAAAATTCAATATGAAGGCATGAAAATATGAGAGCATAACCTTATAAACTCATTTCACAACATTAACATAACTTCATGAAATGCATAATGCAAGGAGATCAATGAAATTTATATTCAACTAGACTCCTAACAAAATGTAACATGCAACATGCTACTATAGCATTCTATCTCTCAAGCTTGAATAGAATAGAAGAAAAGAGACAACAAATCAGAACTCCACTACTCACCATGCTCCCCCACTTAGAAGGAACCTATCACAACACAAGAGAGAAAACTATAACTTACCTGCCTCATCACCCGAATTTGCTCCTTTAGCTTTAAGAACATAGAAACGATTCCTCTTTGGAGAACCACTATCCGGAGCATTAGGAGGAACTTGATTGGCCTATCTCCCTTCAACCGCAATAGTACGACAATCCCTCACCTTGTGATCATCCTTACCACAACCAAAGCAACCACTAGTACCGGCTAGACACTTCTGAAAGTTCTTCTTTCTACAAGTAACACAAGTAGGCTTAACCACTTGGGCACTGCCACCTCTCTCATAGTTGGTCTTAGGAGAACTAGAACCATATTGATTTGGATCCCTCTGTCACACCCCTTATTTTCTCAAAAATTTAATTTATTTTGAAAGAGAAGAGTTTTTCCAATTGTAGTGACATTTTGATAAGGGATAATTTTGATTATTCAGAGTCACCACTTGAATTTGAGTTTTGGTGTTCCAAGTCACCTTATTTAAATCCCTAATCAAAGGGAAATTTGACTCTTTTTTTATTGGTCTGCAAACTAGAAATCCGGGTAAGGAATTTTGTTGATCGAGGGGAAGGTGTTAGGCACCCCTCGAGTCCCGTGATTCTAGCATGGTCGGTTTATTGACTTTAGTATGAATTGACTTAATTTTGGATATTATATTATTTAACTTAATAATAAAAATGTTTTTACTTTATTCTCTCATTTATTTTAAACTTATTAAAAATTGTCTTATTTATTTTAAATCTATTGAAAATTGTTTTATTATTTTCTGTGTGTGTCCATTAATTCAAAATTTGTAACACTCATATTTATTTATTTATAAAACAAACAAAAAGAAAAGAGGTAAAAACGTGTGTTGAGGAATATTTGTTTTTTAAAAAAAAAAGTTGTGCAATCCAATAAGTGGGAGAGAGAGAAAATAAAATGAAATTATTAAATTAGATAAGAATTTTTTTAGGAAAATTAGTTATGGGAGTTTGAGGTTAATTAGGATAAAGGGAAAGGTAATTTGAATTTTTTAGGACTCTTTTTTTTAAATATATTTTTTCTAGTTTTTCATAATATATACTACCATTATTATTTTTTAATTTAGTTAAAAGTTGAAGGATTAAAACAAACACAATAAATTGACAAGCTTTCATTATTAAACAGAAATTGAACTTATAATTTGTTGCAATTTTCAAATTTATTTTTCATTTATTTTAAATATAACCCTTTCATAATATTTAATATTAAGATTGGTATAAAATCTAAGCTTGGTAAAAAATTAGGTGTTCACTGTATGCCTTTTTTTGCTTGGAAACATGAAGAGTTTTTATGCAAAGACGTGAACAATGTGACTAATTTTTTTACTGAGACAGTTATCCTAAAATGTGAAAAATAGGTAAATGGGAAGAGGTTTGCCAACGTCCTAACTTTTGAAAACTACCTATCCTGAGTTAATTATAAGGAGTCAGGTACGGTTCAAATGAGTTAGGTTGTTGAGTGAGGTTTTGTCCAGGTTTCGATTCGTAGCTTCAGCTATTACATTAAAAGAAAAAATACAGAAGGAAAGAAAATAAAGATATAAAATCGTATCTACTCCAATAGTGCTGAGTCTTAATTTTGAATCTTCGGTTATCGTTTCACCCTCTTTGCTAGGTTCATCGATTTCGAACTTTGATCTGGACATCTGAGTTTAAGACTTGAAATTTTATGACTTGACTTCAGCCGTCGACGTTCTTTTGCATGATATTCTTGAATACTTATTTTCTTGAACTTCAAATTCGTGTGCTATGTAGAAACTTGCAAACTATAAAAGAAAAGAAAATAATACAAAATTTTCTGTCCAGTTTGCACTAGGAAAATTTTGTGACTTATTCATGAAAGCTATAAAAATTTATATTAAGCATGAAAATAATGTTTTTGTAGCCAATACAAAATATAAAATAAAATAAAAGAGAGATTTGTGGCCAAACCCAACCAGGGGTTTATGCCCTGTGAAGACATGAACAAAAAAGATAGGGGTTATTGTGCTCTACATGCAACCAGGGGTTATTATGCCCTGTGAAGTCATGAAAATAAAATAGGGGTTATTGTGCCCTATATGCAACCAGGGGTTATTGTGCCCTGTGAAAACATGAAAATAAAATAGGGGTTATTGTGCCCTACATGCAACCATGGATTATTGTGCCCTGTGAAGACATGAAAATAAAATAGGGATTATTGTGCCTTAGATGCAACCAGCGGTTATTGTTCCCTGTGAAGACATGAATATAAGATATGGGTTATTGTTCCGTATATACAATCAGGGTTATTATGCCCTGTGAAGACATGAAAATAAAATAGGGGCTATTGTGTCCTACATGCAACCATGAGTTATTGTGCCCTGTGAAGACATAAAAATAAAATAGGGGTTATTGTACCCTATATGCAACCAGAAGTTATTGTGGCCTGTGAAGACATGAAAATAAAATAGGGGTTACTGTGCCCTATATGCAACCAGGGGTTATTCTTCCCTATAAGGACATGAAAAAATAAATAGGGGTTATTATGCCCTATATGCAACCAGGGGTTATTGTCTTTGTGAAGACATGAAAAATAAAATAGGGGTTATTTTGCCCTATATGCAACCAGGGGTTATTGTGCCCTGTGAAGACATGAAAATAAAATAGGGTTATTGTGCCCTATATGCAACCAGGGGTTATCATGCTCTGTGAAGACATGAAAAATAAAATAGGGGTTATTGTGCCTATATGCAACCATGGGTTATTGTGCCCTGTGAAAACATGAAAATAGAATAGGGGTTATTGTGCCCTATATGCAACTAAGGTTTATTTTCTTTTCACTTACATTATTATTATTATTATTATTATCATTTAACATTATTTTATTTTATTTTTATTTGTACATTGAACAAATAAAAATAAAATAAAATGCCCCAGATTCTGTATATATATAAAAAAATCCTTTTTTATTGTTATTATTATTTTGTTATGCATATTGTATGAGAAGTAAGGATTCAAGAACTTACAATCTTGGCATTTGTCTGTCGTGAACTACTTGCACGATTCTGCTTTATACCTATTTCGAGACAAAGAATGTATTGTTAATCTTTCTAAATGGTGGTTGGTTTGTGACTTCAAGTATCTTGTGAAGCTTGACTTTTGGAGCCTCCCCTCTTGGTAGATTCAATTCATTGATGATTGCGTGAATATCTTGAAGATATTTTAAAGACAGTCCTTATATTTCCTTGAAACACTACTCATGAACATTCTGACCCATTACCATTTTGTGCATGTTGTGTGGTTCATTCGTACCCAAGCAACTCTCCACACGGTATCAATTTATGATATATATTTTCTCAATTGGTACATAGCCCTAGTCAATATGGTGCGTGCCCCCAACATTTAATTGGAAATACAGTAGTCAATTTCGCGGCCTTAATTTTATTTTCTCACTTGACTTGAGTTGATGCTGAGAGAGACTCAAAGAATAACAAACCTAAGTACACATGACACTAATGAAAAGGTTATGAAAGAAAAGTTATATGTTTAGAAGGAAGAAATAAATAAGTTAATGTTTGAACGGAGTGAAAAGAATCTTATCTGAGAGTATGTGATGACTTCAATGAATCATGACATGCATTTAGACTGAACGTTTGATCTTTTTGAGTTGTCTAGATATCACAAAACAATGTTGTACCTTTCAGTCTAAGCTTCACTTTTATCTTAGTTATGCTCATGTCAAGACAGAATGTCATCATTTGATCAGTGTTGCCCTTCGTGACTTTCTACCAATAAGACATTCTACTCTTGGTCTCTCAACTAACCATCGTCTTATGGTGCCTGTGAGGGTTTTAACTCATAAGACTCTCTTATTTTCCTTCATTTCTTCTTTGTAATGCACCGTAGGTCACAATATCATGTCTCAGCTTTTGGAAAAGATTGAAGAACATGATTATCATTTTATTGAGTAATTAGACGGAACCCAATAAAGGGCTGCCTACGTATCCTCTTAGAAATCAGGTCAAGCGTAGTTCAATAAAAAAAATTCAAAGATAAACCACCACGCAAGTGGTGTTTGAGATAAAGGAGAATACATTTTTATCATCTCATCTTGAGAATGTCAACCATGACAAGAAGTTCTAAACATAGTATCTTTCGATCGAATCTATGTTGACAATTGTGTCGATCGCCTTTCCCTCCATATGTTCCAGTTGCAAAGCTCCTTTGGATAACACTTGCTTAACAACATAAGGGCCTTGCCAATTTGGGGCAAACTTTCCCTTGGCATCGTCTTGATGGGGAAGGTGTGTTTCACAACAAGTTGACCGACTTCAAAATTTCTTGGGCGTACTTTCTTATTATAAGCTCGAGCCATCCTCTGCTGATATAATTGACCAAAACAAATTGATGTCAACCATTTTTCGTCTATCAGTGCTAATTGTTCTAACCTTGATTTAACCCATTATGTATCCTGAATTTCTGCTTCAACAATGGTTCTAAGAGAAGGGATTTCGATTTCTTCCGGTATGACAACCTTAGTTCCATAAACCAACAAGTAAGGAGTTGCACCGACTAATGTATGAATATTCGTGCGATATCATATGAGAGCGAAGGGTAGTTTTTCATGCCACTGTCTAGATCCTTGAACCATTCTCCTAAGAATCTTCTTCATGTTTTTATTTGCTGCTTCAACAGCCCCATTTGCTTTGGGTCGATAAGGGGTTGAATGATGATGAACAATTTTAAATTACTCACAAACTTCCTTCATCAAGTGTCTATTGAGATGTAACAACCCTAAAAATGGATATACTAAGTGATACTTAATGTGTCAAGAATGACTATGATTAGACCAGGGTTCACACGGACTAATGCGCGTAGAACTAGACTTCGGAACCCTTGCTACATCCAAGCCAACTAACTTGGGGATTTATTTGAGCTATTAATGGTTGGGTCCAACCATGTAGGACTCTCGAATACGAATATTTACTCGAAGGAGTCTTTACCGGACTTAGAAAGAGGAAATCTTAGGTTTGGAGGGTCTAGGTTTAAAATGGTCTTTTTACAGGCTAAGGGTACTATCGTAATTACCCTAAATATATATTTATTTATGTAATTAATAAGGTGGAGGGGCAATTTGGAGAGAGAGAGACAAAATTGAGCTCTTGAAGTGAAGTCTTGCTTCACCCGGGTTCGAACCTAGGTGGAAGTAATGAATTAAAGTGATTTTTTATTTAAGCTATTGAATTAATGTAATTAATTAATAATAATTATTCATTATCTGATTTAAAATAAAATAAAAATCAGATTTTTATTGAATAAACAAAACCTTATCGACTAAGTCCTAAAACTAGACTCCTAAGCCTCCTACAACTCCCACTCTCTCACGTTTATCTCTCCACTCTCACGCTCAATCTCTCTTATTCTTTCTCATGTTTTTTCTCTGCCAAAATAAGATACAAAAGCAGAAAAATAAACCAAGTTCATCACCCTTGAAGAACTCACACGAAATCACAAGAAAACAAACGTTAATCGTACACTAGGCTAAGGGAGGTTGTCATTCGAGTTGAGTTGATATTGAGGAGGATTAGACGTGTTCTTGGGTGAAGTTTTTGGGCAGAAATTCAAGATTTTAATGTCAAAAAGGTATGGGTTTTCTCTATAGGAATCCTTTCTCCAAGAGGAATTTCTTTATACAAAAGTCAACATATGAAACTAGGGTTGTCCCCTTGAATATTGAACTCCTTGTCCCTAGTCTCCTTCCGATTTCAATCTAAATTAGGTTAGAAATAATGTTGTTGGTATGATTAATGGTAGTTAAGAGAGAAATATGATGTTCTTTGTGATTTTGTGTTTAAAAATAGCAAGCATGTTCAATGATGTCGACCGAGAATCGACCGAGAATAATGTGGTGCAATATGTAAATGTTTGTTGTTGTTGCTATCCGTTTTGAAGTCTTAAAGTGGTTAGTTTGATGGCTGAAATTGACGTGCATAAAATGTGTAATTCGTAATGTTCATATGAGGTGTATGTGACTAATTTTAAGTGGAAAGTGCAGCTAAAACAACAGTGAATGTACACCTAAGAATGTGTAAACGAATGCATGAAATACACCCCAAAAAGGCGTTAAATGATCCATGAACTTTCCTAAGTTTTGAAGTGGAAATATTGGTGAAGATAAGCTAATAAAATGACTAATTTTCCAGCAACAACTACCAGCTTCGTTTAGGCTAAAGTGTAGAAGGGAAATCTGGAAATTTAATTGTTTTTAAAGGGTTGAGGCCACCAGGGTTCGAACCTGTGACCTCACCCTTATAATACCTTAATTTCGCAAGTAGAAAAAATAAAGAAAAGGAAAAAGGGGTTGGGGGGATTCGAAATGGGGTGTGCAGGCGAGTAAGGAGAGAGTAACAATTTAAATAAATAAAATGGGGGCATGGGAATCGAACCCACGACCTCTAGGCAGCGAATGAAGGGAAGTGAAATTAAAAGAAAAGAAATGTGAGGCGTGGGAATCGAACCCATGACCTCAAAGTTGGAAAGAAGAATGGGAGAATTAAATAACAAAATAAAGTAAGGTTGTGGGGGCTCGATCCCACAACCTCACTGCCTATGCATAGATAAGGCAAATGTTAAATAACAATAAATTAAGGAGGATGTGGGGGTTCGAACCCACAACCTCCCAATTCCAGCGAAATGAAGAATAAAATAAAAAGAGGTTGTGGGGGTTCGATCCCACAACCTCTTGGTCTAGGCGAATTGGACAATACAAATTTTAAATGAAAAATAAAAAGGGGTTGTGGGGGTTCGATCCCACAACCCTTCGGTCAAATAAGAGGAGAATCCAAGGAGAAAAATAAAGATAGAATATTGATGTTGGGGCTCGATCTAGGGTCCCAAATGTCATGAAGACTAAAAATAAAGTCAAGGAAAAATCTAAGTATTGTCCAAGGGGTTCGAACTTGGGTTCCCTTGCCAAAATTCCGTATTGACAAATAAGTCATACGTGAATTAAATGTTCAAGAATGATGCCACCTACTTAGATCGAAATCAAGATTTTGGCATACATACAAGATGCATAAGTATTGTACTACATAATTTTAGGAAGATATGAGTCACTTAACGAACTATGAATGAAGCCTCATGGCTTGTATGTATAGACCCATAAGTCTAGCATACGATTAAAAAATAAGTGAACCTAAGATGTATGTAATGAAATGATGAAACTCTATAAGGGTTAAGTATGAGTGTAAGATACACTAAATGTCCAAGTGAATTGGCATATGATGAAATGAACAATGAAGTGATGATACCCTAGAAGGGTTAAGTAAGAGTGTGAAACACACTAAATGGCCAAGTGCATTGGCATATGATGAAATAAACATTCACGTAAAAAGGATTGAGTAATTAGGAAGAGAAAATGTGCTAATGTTAATGAATGTGGTGACAACATGATATGAGGGTAATGTAAAAGATGGGAGCAATCTCAAATGAGCCTAAGTAAATTTTACCAAAATGTACTCACCTATGAGAGTGTAAAGTTAATGAAGAGATCAGTCTCTATGAACACTCTAATGAAAGTATTGAGATTAACACACTTAATAATAAGGATGAGATGAGAAATCATCTATTGAGCTATGATGTCCTCATACTAGAAGCCAGCTTCTATGACGTATGAGTTGAATGAAATAGAACTTTATACTGAGCACCGATAGACTAGCTATGAGCGGTGATGCCTTCTTTTGGGAAGGGCGGAGGTTCACGTAACTCTCATGAGATGAGACTGTCCGGCATGCCGGGTATGGGTCTCCTTATATCTCCTAGTCTTTGAACCTATACTGCCAATATAGGGATCTTGCAGGGTTCAATCCCCTTTATACACTAGCATGTTTTGGGTCACTTAGGCCGGTGATTCCACCTCTTTTCGGTGTGAGGCAGATACTGGATTTCATAATGCTCACATGATCTATGTTGGTTAAAGTTAAAGTTCCCAAAGAATGAATGAGGCCAGCCTCAAATGATGCACATAATGAAATGAACGATACCAAAGGTGTAAGGATAGGATAATTAAGCGTTGAGCTAGACTTAAGTAATGACGCTAGGTTATTCTTGGTCATTGCATAGCAAACTCGATGAGAGTCTTGAACTACATCCTAGGTATGACTGGTGATTACACTAGTATATGAAAGAATGAAAAATGAAGTACGTATGAATGAACGAAACAGACTCTGTGTTTGCTAAAGTAGGCTCCCTATTTGAGGTCCCATATGTTGAGCCCTCCTTTTGGGAAGTCCTGATGTCAAGTCCATGATTCCAAGGTCTCATGGAATATGAAATAATGATATGAACTACGTGATATGATATGTGAAATATGCTATGTGCTGTTTACAAAATGATAAATTTGATGATGCATGTTACACTGATGGCATGACTTCCCTAATCCAAATTTCGCAAGTCCACTGACTTAACCTTCCATAAATCATGTTGTTAGGAAAGAGCTATTCTTTCTCATGCATGTCCTTGGTGTGTGCTTGCATATACCCATACTTAGTACAAGTGTGTACTAATTCCATACAAATATCTACTTTTAGGTGCAGGCACAGGTGGACGTTAGATCTTACGGTACGACGTTGCAGCTATCCAGACGTGGAGCTTTCATCCGGACTTGGGAGGACCTCATGCTTTCGAGGCTGTCTACTGTTATTATCTAGCTTAGATGTAGGCCTTAACTAGTGGGGCATGTTCCACTAGTGTTTCATTTCCCACTTCATTTCAGATTTTGTATTGGTGTCGTTTTGGCAAGTACACATTTAATGCAGCTATGAAGTATTTCTTTCATTTGATGATCTTAATGTTAGATGGTTGATTGTGAACATTTATGAGTTTAAGTAGAATGTCTTATACGAATGTTAAATAATAAAAAGTTCAAATTTTCCGCTAAAATTAACCTAGATGAAGTAACGATGACGTATGTAGGCTTGTCTGCGACCTCTGAGAGGTCAACGACGCCGGTCTCGTCTGGGATATAGATTCCGGTCGTGACATGAAATTTATTGCATTGACTGTAATAATGATTTTTGGTACGCCGAAATGACATATAATGTTGGAATGAACGAACTCCACCACTACTTTCTTGGTGAGTAATTTGAATGTGATAGCTTCCACCCATTTGGTAAAGTAGTCGATAGCAACTAAAATAAATTGATGCCATTAGATCCTTACGAGTCAATCGGCCCAATAACGTATATTCCCCAAGCAACAAAAGGTCATGGGGAAGACATAGGGTGCAACTCTAACGGGGATTAGTGAATCAAGTTGCTATGAATCTGGCATTGATGACACTTGCGAACAAACATGAAGCAATCTCGCTCCATGGTCAACCAATAGTATCCTGCTCAAATAATCTTTTTTGCTAGAACGTATCATGTGTGGGCCACATACCCCTGAATGCACCTCATTCATAATTGTTTCTGCCTATTGAGTATTCACACATCGCAATAAATTCAAATCTAGAGTCCTTTTATATAAGATCTCGTCGCTCAAGAAAAACCCATTGGCGAGTCGCCTAATAGTTCTTTTTTGATTCTATCACCGTGTATTAGATATTCTCTAGCTTTTATGAACTGCTTGATGTCGTGATACCAGGGCTCACCATTTGCCTCTACTTAAATTATATTGGAATAACCATGTTGGTCCCTAACTTGGATTTCCAATGGTTCAATGTAGGCCAGGTGGTCAAAGCATCAACCAACTCATTATGGAACCTTAGATTACATCTAAATTCAATGCACTTGAACCTTTTGACGAGATTTTCTAAACATTGTTTGTACGACATGAGCTTGATGTCTCGAGTTTCCCATTTGCCTCGAGCTTGTCGAATGATCAAGTCGGAATCCCCAAAACTAATAGCTCATGCACATCCAAATTTATTACCATATTCAAACCTATGATGCAAGCTTCATATTCTGTTGTGTTGTTGGTAGAAAAGAATCGAAGTTGTGCTGTGGTAGGATAATGACATTTATTTGGTAAGATAAGAACTGCCCCGATTCCTACTCTGTTTTTGTTGACAACCTCATAAAATATAATTTCCAAACGGGATCATCATCAAGAATTTCTTCCTGAATAGAGTTGATCTCTTCATCACGGAAGTATGTCTTTAGGGGCTCGTATTCATCATCCATCGGATTCTCTGTCAGATGATCGGCCAATGTTTGTGCTTTCATGGCAGTGCGAGTGACACACACAAAGTCAAATTTTGTAAGCAAAATCTGCCATTTTGCCAACCTACCCGTTGGCATGGATTTTTGAAAAATATATTTCAAAGGATCCGTTCGAGATATGAGGTAGGTGGTGTAGGAAAAAAAATAGTGCTTTAATTTTTGGGCGACCCAAGTTAAAGCACAACATGTCTTTTCTAATAGAGTGTACTTTGCCTCATAGCTTGTGAACTTCTTGCTCAAGTAATCAATAGCTTGTTCCTTTTTCCCCGTGACGTCGTGTTTTCCTAGAACACAACCAAAGGAATTATCCATCACCGAGAGGTATAAAAACA
Source organism: Solanum pennellii (assembly GCF_001406875.1). Taxonomy (NCBI): domain Eukaryota; kingdom Viridiplantae; phylum Streptophyta; class Magnoliopsida; order Solanales; family Solanaceae; genus Solanum; species Solanum pennellii. Next base: position 28,206,409 of record NC_028639.1, on the reverse strand, counting down.
AAGTCCTACCAGGATCTGGGGGGGGGGCCAGTACTGGAGGATTTGCTAGATATTCCTTAATTTTGTCAAAAGCGTTTTGACATTCACTTGTCCATTTAATAGCAACATCCTTTTTCAACAACTTGAATATCGGCTCACATGCGGTAGTGAGTTGAGCGATGAATCGACTGATATAGTTTAACCTTCCCAGAAAACTCATGACTTCAGTTTTGGTTTTTGGAGGTGGCAATTCTCGAATGGAATTTATCTTGGAGGGGTCCAATTCAATGCCTCTTCGGCTAACTATAAAACCCAAAAGCTTGCCAGATGGAACTCCAAATGCAAATTTAGCTGGATTAAGCTTGAGGTTATACTTTCTCAACCGTTCGAAGAATTATCTTAGATCACGCACATGGTCAAGTTGCGTTCTAGACTTAATGATGACATCATTGACATATACCTCAAATTTTTTATGCATCATGTCATAGAATATGGTATTCATAGCTCTCATGTAGGTTGCTCCCACATTCTTTAGACCAATTGGCATGACTCTATAACAATATGTACCCCACGGGGTGGTGAAAGCAGTTTTTTCTACATCTTTTTCATCCATGAGAATTTTGTGATATCCCGTGTAACAGTCCATGAAAGATTGAATCTCGTGTTTAGAACAATTATCAACCCGGATGTGAATGTTGGGTAATGGAAAATTGTCTTTTGGACTTTATTTGTTTAAATCTTTGTATCAACACAAACTCGATCTTTCTATCCTTCTTTGGCACTGGCACAACATTAGCCAACCAGGCAGTGTATTGGACGACCGTGATCACATTTGCACTCAGTTGATTCATGATTTCCTCTTTGATTTTATCACTCATATCTGTCTTAAATTCTCTCTTCTTTTGTTGGACAAGTGGAAAATCAAGATGTATAGGAAGTTTGTGAACCACCAGATCAACACTTAACGCGTGCATGTCATCGTATGACCAAGCGAAGATATCTTCATATTCAAATAAAACTCAAATTATGTCGTCTTGAACATTTTGATCGACATGGATACTTATCTTTATTTCTCTCACTTATTTGGGAGTTCCTAAATTAACCGCCTCAGTTTCACTTAAATTAGGTTTAGACTTATTTTCAAATTGATCCAATCCCCTTTTTTATTCTTCGTCAGCTTCATCTTCATCTTCATCATATTCCTTAGACTTAGGATTCATTGTTTTGAGATCAGACAATTCTTTATGATCTAATTGTAACTCCTCATGTATGTCATATTATTGAAGTTAACGTAACTAAAACAAAGATGATGACAAAAACTTTATTGCATTGAATGAAAAAGAATACAAGGGTTAACAACAAAGTGAAACAACTAAAATGTTTGAATTACAACACTGAGAATAATCCAAATAACAAAAAATAAACAAAAAAACAAAAAGCAAAATAAAACTACCAGGACTCCTTCCTTGTAGGGAGAGGAGTGGCTTTCCAGTTGTTGAGTTGGACATTCGGGTCGATAAACTGCACATCCGTGTGACTAGTGCCCTCACCCATCTGAGTCATGTTTACCTCATAAAACATTTCCTTGATACCTTGACACATTTCATTCACATCATTTTGGATAGGTAAGTCTTGACTGGGTTCACTCGAGATTTAATGAAAGATTGAGCAATATGGGGGATCGGCTTCGACAGATTCTAAGAATTTCTTTTACGATCTTTTGCCCATTTTTTATCAAATATAGTTGGATTAAAACCCAAACCGAATGTCTCTTGATTACCTAATGGATTCATAGGATTCACAATTCCTTGCAACGACAAACCTAATACCTTTCCGGGTTCATAACCGTTTTGTACCATTTGAGCCACCACTATGACTGAAGTAGAGGATAGATAAGGTTGAAGGATAAGATTTCCTTCAAAGAACTGATTGACTGTTATTATCTCCAAAGCCTGATAGTTGAGGGATTCACAACCTCTTTTAGGCTAAATGCATGGTATTGAAGGATCTCGGGTGATTGGGAGATCATCTTTAGCGTGGACAGTGATTTCTTGTTTTTCATGTTCAAACTTGACCACTTGGTGTAGAGTAGATGACACAACTCTAGCCAGGTGGATCCATGGCCTACCCAAAAGTAGATTGTAAGATGTTCCATGTCAATAACTTGGAAAGTGATTCCAAACTCCATTGGTCCAATTGTAACAACTAAGTATATTTCACCAAGAATATCCCATTTTGCACCATCAAATGCCCGTACATAAACATTGTTAGTACGGATCCTATCAGTGTTGATTTTCAAGCTTTGTAGAGTGGAAAGAGGGCATATGTCTACACCCGATCCTCCATAAACCATGACCCTTTTCACATAGTGTTCTTCACATTTCACGGTTAAATGTAGAGCCTTGTTATGCCCAGATCCTTCCAAGGGCAATTCATCATCAGTGAAAGTGATTTTATTTACCTCAAAAATTCGGTTGGCCATCTTTTCCAAGTGACCCACCATAATATTTTCTGAGATATGTTCCTCATTCAAGATTTTGGTCAAAACTTCACGATTCTTTAGAATGTATGAGTAATGACTAAGACTGGTCAACGGACCGGAACCAGTTCACCGGACCGGAATGAACCGGTACCGGACCGGACCGGAACCCGTTGACCGGTATGTTGACCGGTACCGGGATGAACCGAACCGGAATTACCGGGATGATTCATCCGTTCCATCCCGTTCCACTATATACCGGGATGGAACCGGAATGAACCGGAACGGACCGGGATGGAATGGGACGGGATTAACGGGACGATATTTTTTGGAATTACGAAAATATAATTATTTTTTTTATTTTTTAAGTATAAAATAATAGTTTTTAAATTTATACTATAATTTTTTACTTTTAAGTTTATTTTAAAGATATTTTATTAATTTTTTTGTTGTTGTTAAGTTTGCAAGTAAAGTCTAATAAAGTTTTCAAAATTTAAATCTTTTGAAGTTTATACTTTATAAGTTATTACTTATATTCATTAATATTTATTTTATAAGTTATATTTATAACTTGTATCTTGTAAATATTAAATAAATAAAATTTGTAATTTTAAAAAAGTAAATTAAAATAAGGATAAAACAATTACAAAAATTAAAAAATATCAATTTAATTTATTTAAATTTGTAACAAATTACAATTTCAATTTACAACTATTAGTAGAGTACATAGCTTACGCAGCCACCTTCTAGGAAGGGTTCTGTTTCAACTATGTCTCGAATGTAATACTAATAGTTGTATAGTCCCGTAAATCCTCTTTCTAACTCAGCTGTGGATTGATTGTGATCAACTTCTTGTCTTGGTAAAGCTCATTGACGATCTTGATTTTCGATGCCATCATCACTACCACATCCAATAGCTGAATCTATGAAAAGTTCAAATTGACTATCTAACTTTGGAAGTCCTTGATTTCTACGCTCAGCATTTATCCAGTCTCTAAATAACACTGATATCTCCAAGCTTTCTTCTACTAACGAATATCTGTGGTCTCTAATTTGAAATCTTGCCGAAGCTACTGATGATCCTTGAATTGCAAGCACATCCTTCACCATCCTACTAAGTTTTGGAAATTGAGCTCCACGATTCCTCCACCAGTTCAATAGTTCCGGTATACCATCATCGTTTGTAATATCATCTGTACCCTTTTCAAGATATTTAACAAATTCACATTTATTAGAAGAGTCAAGACCAAGTTTATGTTTCACTCGTCCATGAGCACCTACTTGATTCATAGACGTTTGAGGATTTTCAACATTATCTAAGAATGAATATTTATCATACATTTCTTTTGCAAAGTATTTTATACTATTTTGACATGTTACCAAATCAGGTTCTTCTTCAGGTTGAATATCTAAATTCTGATAAATGCATTCAACTAAAGCTTTTGCACCATATCCTTTATATTCAAGGTTGAAAAGTATTGCAGTTAAATAAATTTGAGGAATAGGAAAAAAATATTTTTTAAATTTTGTAATCATAACTTCAATAGCAGAGGTGAATAAAGTATTTGTTTTATATTCAGAAAACATAGATGAAATCTCACATATGTGTATTAAAATTTCAGAAATAGTAGGATAATATATTCCAGAAAAAATTATAGTAGCATCATAAAATGATTTCAAAAATATTCTAAGTTCATTTACTTCATCCCAATCACTATCATTAATTTTTAATTCAGGATAAGCATTATGATTATTAAATAGCGTAGTAATAGGTTGCCTATATGCATAAGCAACTTCAAGCATATCATAAAAGGAATTCCATCTAGTTTTTACATGCTTCGGAACTTTTCTAAACGGAAGTTTAAATGCATTACAAAGTTCTTTAAATTGATTAATTCTACTACTACTATTCATATGAAAATGTAAAAACAAGCATTATCAATTTATCACAACTATTTTCAAATGATTTCACACCGTCACTAACAACCAAATTTAATATATGCGCGGCACATCTAACATGAAAAGCATATTTACTAATAGGACAAAGTCTAGGTTCTAGCATATTAATAGCATTTAAATTAGCAGAGGCATTATCTAAAGTAATACTAACGACTTTATCACAAAGACCAAAAAAATCTAAAATTTCCAACACAGTAGTAGCAATATAAATTCCGGTTTTTTTCTTTTGACAAATTTTATAACCAATAATTCTTTTTTGTAAATTCCAATTATAATCGATCCAATGCGCAGTAACAGTTAAATAATCAAAACCATTAGGACTACGACCCATATCAGTAGTAATAGCAACTCTACAATCCATTAGTTCAAAATAGGCACGTAAATATTGACAATGTTTTTCTTGAAATTCAAAAATATCTCTTTTTACCATGCTTCTTGATAAATCTTTAAAACTAGGATTATATGTTTCACGAATATAAGCAATAAACCCGGATGTTCTCCAAAATTAAAAGGTAAACCACAAACAACAACCATTTTAGCAAAGTTTTCACGATCACGATCCTTGTTATAGGTTCGATGTGTAAGAGGACCACTTGGGTTCGAAGTATTTAATTCACTTTGAACCATATTTGATCCTCTAACCGATTCTTCAACATTACAATTTTCAACAACTTCAAGAGAAGACATATATGCAAACCACTCTTTACTATGCTTGTTAATCAAATGTTTTTTTAATCCCCCCGTTGAACCTCCAGTCCCACCAGATGTATATTTAAAATGTTGTTTACAAAGATTACATATACTAAAAGTTTTTTCTTCATTCAAATAACAAAATTTCCACACATGTGATTTTAAAGAACGTTATACCTTGGTATTACCTCTAGTTGGAATAATAGGGGGACGAGTAGTTCAAACCGGAGGTGGAGCTTCAACACCTATACTATTGACTGTATTGAGGTCGGGGGCGGGGCTAGTCGGTGTATCATCTAAATCTACTTCTTCATCTAAATTTAATTGTTCATCCATTTCCACTTCTTCATTTTCTTGATTAATACCATAATGTCTTTCATAGAGTTCATGGGGAATCATAGGAGTATTCGAATTAATATTTATAGGACCGGGATGGGAAAAACTAGTTTCATTCACATGCGTAAATTCATCTGTATTCATTCTAACAAGAGGAATTTTAGATTTAGAAGAACTAGCACCTTTATTAGTTTTTTTAACTAATTTGTTTAGTGATTCTACTAGACCTTTTTTACTTCACTTTTTTTAGAAGACTCCATGATATAAAATTATAAATTACAAAATACGAAACTTAACAAGAACAATAATATAACAAGAACAACTTACAAGTTACAAATAATAAATACAAAAAATAAATATAAGGTTAGAGAGTGGAAAGAAGTTACCAAACGTTTGTGTAAGAAGAAACGATTATAATGAAAATTAAAATATTGATGTCGAAACTTGAAATTTGAAGAAGATTCCTCCTCCGAAATATACCAAATGACCAAATGATATAAAGAATTTAGAACTGAATTGAATATTGAAAATTTCAAATTTTAGAATTTATAATCCGTAATTGCTAAATCTTATAAGTTATAACNAGCTTTTGATAAAGCTGCAAGAGTGCAGAGTGCAGACTGCATGGGCGGGCAGGGGCGGGTATTTTGAAATATAAAATATAATTTATAAAAAATATGAATATAAATTATATAAAATATAAAATATAAAATATAAAAAAATTAATATATATTAAATAAATCGGACCAAAACCGGACCGAACCGGAATGAACCGGGATGAACCGGTACCGGTACACCGGTATGAAATCACGGTTCCGTCCCGTTCCGTGTACCGGTTCAGACTATCCCGGCCCATCCCGTAGGCAACCGAAATGGGACGTACCGGAACGGTACCGGTACGTCCCGTTCTGTTGACCAGTCTTAGTAATGACAACAAAGAGATTTGAGCAGGCTTTTTCCTCAAATGATCAATAACAGAATAATCTTGAGCTTTCATCTTTTTCAGAAACTCTTCATCCTCTTCCTCAGTGACGGGTTCTTTTATCGGCAACTAATTTTCTTTGATTTGTTTACCCCTCTTTAATTCTTCTAGAGCATAATACTTTCCTGAATGATTTAAGCCTCTTGTTTCATTTGTTTCTTTGAAAATCTCCTTTCCCTTGTGAGTTACAACGACTTTGTTGTAGTTCCAAGAAACGACCTTGGTGTTTGTGACCGGAAGTTGTGTTGCAATTTGTATGACAACTGCTTTTTCACAGTCTCTTGATTTTGATCAAATGTTGAAAGTTTACCAGCAATGTAAAATTTTGTTCCATTCAATGGTACATCTCCTCTTTTTATAGCTTCCGGGACATACAACACTAGCTTTCTCAAGTCTCCAAAATTTGAACTTGCACCTTTAACAATTATCGATGCCCTTTGTATGGGTTCTAAAACCATACTAGACTCTTCTTTTGAAAGCTTGCTTTCCATTTTTGTTTTACTTGTTTGATCACAACCTTCATAAATGACCACTATTCCCATAACACGCTTATTAATGTGATAGGGAGTGGATTATTGGTGACATTTGGTGCTTCCTCATTGTGTATCTCGATTACCTATCCTCGATTAACTTCTCAATGACTCTTTCTAAAGTCCAATAATTCTCTGTGCTATGACCTGGAGTGTTAGCGTGACACTCACATATAACAGTTGGATCAAAGCCTCTTGCATTTAGGGTGACAACATAGGGATTGACAAGTTCAAGCACTCTCAATTGTATTAATTCTTGCAATAAACTCGTATATGATTCCCCAATTGGCGTAAAATTATCTTTTTGAACTTGTTCTCTCGTATAATTAGTCCGGGGACGTGGATTGTATAGCGTCTCGAAATTTTGTTGTTGGGGGCGAGAACCTTGTGGGGCAGGCCCCTGCCATTGTTGGCGTGGAGAAGTCGAACATATGCCTGAGTGTTGAGAATTGTATATTGGGATGGGTAATAATGCTGAAGAGAATTAGATTGTTCTTGTTGGACTTGACCATAAGGATGGTTCATGCCTATTTGAACACCTATAGATCCAAATGCCATCATGGACCTTTCCTCTTTTTTTTCCGATTTATAAAATTACCGCATCCGCTTTGTATTGCTTGTGGTGTAGCTCTAATGGCTTCCTGACTTACAATCTTACCCGACTTTATGCCATTCTCTACCATTTATCCAATATTAATCGCTTCGACAAAAGGCTTGCCCATTGCGGCGAGAAGGTAATTGAAGTAGTCAGGTTCTTGAGCCTTGAGAAAAACATCAATTAGTTCATAGTCTTTCATTGGCGTTTTGACTCTAGCCGCCTGCTCCCTCCATCTTATGGCATATTCCCTAAAACTTTCAGATGACTTTTTTTCATATTATCTAGGGAATTGCGATCGGGAAAAATATCGATATTGTATTGGAATTATTGAAAAAATCTTGCACCATGTCATCCTAGACATGCCAACGAGAAATGTCCTGATCGATAAACCATTCTGAGGCTACACCCCTTAGACTCTCCCCTAAGTAAGCCATAAGAAGTTCTTCTTTTCCATTGTCTCCTTTCAATTGATTACAAAATCTTTTCAAATGATCCAGTGCATAAGTCCTTACATGAGACACTTTTGTGTCCTCCGAGACCTTGCATATTCCTTATGTTTTGTTCCGAACTCCTCATTTTCTTTGCAATTTCTTCATATTCCTCGTCCTTAGTGTTTTTCTCAACCTCGACGGGGGAACTGTATTGGTGGTGGCAAGAGTTAGGAACTTTGAAAGTCAATTTAGGGGCATGACCTTGGCCATATTGATCTCTGAGTATAGGATCATCATTAGATTTTTGTACTAGTGTTGGTTGAGGAGTTGCATTAGTTTGCACAGTTGGCATGAAGAGTGTATTATTCATCATTGATGGTTTCAACGGGTTTAGAGAGGAAGTTCCGGCAGTATTAGACGTGTTAATGTAGGGTCCAAACTCAGGTGGATAAAATGGGTCGTTTGTTGATACTTGGATGGGGAATGGCATATTCACGTCAGGTGTTCTCGAATTGAAGGCGGAGGAGCTTGCCCATTCATCCAAGCTTCGTACATTTCGATCATCTGTTATCTCAACATTTTCACCTCTTCTATAGGTACCGATTCTTGCGCAACCATTTGAGTTTGTGCTTCGTCATTTTCCGACTGTGTTCAGTCTTTATGTATCATTTTTTCTTTCCCCTTTGATCTTATGTTATATTGATGAGATGCCAGCTCACATCACAAACCAACCACCTTTAAACTCTTTCTTTTCTCTCTTTATAAAAACAAAATGTGTTAGGATTCAACACTTTGAGGATATTAAACACACGTTATATGTTATGCACCTAAATTATTCCTATGTCTACAATGAGTTTTGGAAGGCTTTTATGTTTCATCCAGGCTTTGGACGACTTGCTTATGTCTTTTGGTGACATACTTTACTCATTTGAATAATTTGAATGCATTTTGATTGAACCTGCTGAAGGTTGCCTACGTATCATGTTATCATGTTTGAACATGAATAAGATCATACGTAGTTCGTGTATAGAAGTTTATATGAAAAGGAAATACGACATTTATTTCACTAAAAATGAAAATATCATTCAAATCAAAATAACCAAAAGAAAAATATCAAAGTACTAAAAAACTAAAACAAATTACGATGAAATGAAACTAAAAAGAAATAAATCAATAATAGAAAATCCATCTCCGACATTTCTTGATCATCAATTGCCCTTTAGGCTAAAGTAGACCTTGAACAAGGATTTTGGCAGATTTGGGGCTAGTGCACGCGCCTCTCGACCCAGGCTCTCATCATTCCGATGGAGATGACCACCATAAACATCAATCAATCTCTCTGTCAACTGAAACACTTGTACTTTGTCCTACTCCATATTCTCGTGATAATTCTGCAACCATTCTTGAGTAGTAACAACCGCGTCGTTCAAATGCTCTTCCTGTGCTTGAAGCTCTTCAATTTGGTTATGAAGTTCTCCACGCTCTTCCATCCATTGGTTCCCTTTGGTTGCCACTTCTTCTTGATACAATGTGAAACAACTTGCTTTGTACCTTTCTCGTCCCATCGAAGCTTTTAATTGATTTTTTAACCCGGCTTGTGCGTGTATTAAGAGGATATTTTCTTTCTTGTTTTCTTCCTCATGTTGCTCCATAGAGCCTGTGACAATGCCCAAATCTTCATGTAGGGTTCGAATAATATATTGATGCTTATTTTCAACCCTTTTCTAAATCAATGCAACTCTCTCTTCGAATATTGCATCACTCTGAGAAAATTCTTCTCTAGCATTCTTTCGGTCATTACTTAGGATATCCAAAGTAAACCTATAATTTAATTCCACCTTGAGTCGGTCCTGCTTGATTCTGACTTCAATTTTCTCTTCTCGATCTATGATTTCTTGTGCTGATCCTTCGGGCATTTCTTTGAGAGGGGCTTGATCAGAGAACTAATGGAGGTATGAGGGGTCAACTTCTTCTTCAACGCGATCATCTACCATAGACTTTGAACTTAAAGTTTGAGTACAACCCCAAATCTTTTGGGCTTCCAATTCTCGATCCCGATCTTCAAATGCCACCTCTCATACGAAACTTTGTGTATCCTCTGCCTTAGGCAAAATTTGTTTTTGTCCTAGTTGGCGTAGCACCCGAAGGGGTATGTATGGTTGGAACCCACGAAGACCTGTCAGAACAAAGAATGGACGATAGGAAGACATAACAATTACCTCACTTGCAGGGGACCAATGATAGTTCCATGTAATCTTAGATGCAGTCAATTTAAGAAGATAATGTCTCCACGCTCTGACACCTTTTGGCAATTTGTCTCCTAATTCTTTCATCTTGTCTGGGTGGCTCAAAATATAATTCGTCTAATCGAATTTTAAATCTGTCGCGAAACGATGGAGATACAAGTGCTCCAAAAACCACATTTGCAATAGAATGCTACAACCTTTAAAAAAGTCTCCCCCTTCTCTACATTTAGTCAAAGCACAATAAATATCATCCAACATCATCGGCAAGATAGTGGATTTATTTTTCTTCATCATAACAGTGACTATTCCCGACAGACAAATATCAATTTTTTCATCCCTCCTTGGAAAAACCTTAGCTCCCAAAAATGCAAACATGAATGCTTCTTGTCTATGCTTTTTCCAAGTAGGGAGGTGTTGTCCATTTTTAAGTTGCTTCCCAAAGTCTCAAAATTCTTCTTTCTTTCCATATCTTGAGTATAAGAATTCCAAAGAAACCAATCGATTATCGAAACACTCCTTATGAGGATGGATGATGTGCATCTGTTCTAGAAATTTGTTCCAGCTGACACTCCTTAGGGATATCAGTGCTTTAGTTCGGAGATCCTTCTCTAACCCTTTGAAACCACCCAATTCTTCTTATGTAGGCGTCAACTCAAAATCACTGGAGCGAGCACATTGCTTGTAGAATCCCAAAACGAGTTTGAATATCTCAGTTCGCCTAAACTCATGCATATCATTCCACCAATACATGAGTATTTGTGGGGTTTTATCCGTAATCATGAACTTTAGGGGATCATTGACCATTTCGACTGCTTCATCCCTTGGTCTTTTATCACACCTCATAGACCTCATGATTACCTGGTTGGGAAAAGAAACTCGGGAGTTAAAACCATATTTAACTTATGAAATTTTGATAATTCGGAATCATTTGTTGGAGTAGTTAAAAAAATGAAAAATGATTCAGAATGCCTAAAGAGGTCATTCTTTTGAAAACAAATTTTGTTGAACACAATTCAAGTTGTTTTCGTAAAAAATATCCGGATAAAGAAACAATTTTGGTAAGTGAAAAGAGAAAGAAAAATAAAAACAATACGGATATATATATATATATATATATATATGTATGTA
>NC_028639.1:28177793-28185051 GCF_001406875.1 Solanum pennellii | reverse complement strand
ACACTTGTCTCCTCTCTTCATGTTTTGTTAATTTAATTTATTTATTAAGATGAAGTAAATTAACAAAGTGAGGCATGTCAAACTAGATTAAAGCAAGGAACCACCTAACAGTAGGAGCAGATTCTTAAGCATTGTGGACGATTTTTGCATAAACCGAAGTGTTTACATCAGTGTTGAGGTGGGAAAGAAGATGTTGAACATCTGGACGCAAATTTTCTGCTGCTCTTCCAAAAAGAGCCAGAATTTCTGATCTGGGTTTACTAGATGCCACCTCGTAATGAATAACATGATGCCTGATTCAGGTATAAATTGGAAAAGTGTAAAAAATAAATAAATAAATACATCAAATCAATTACCAAAAAACAAGAAGTTTCTTTTCTTACAGGAAGTCGATAAGATCACTTATTTCCGTTGCTTCAATAGGTGCTGACAGCTGTGAGTTCTTCCCAAACACATCCACCAAAATATTCAAAAGCAGCGACACTGTCTGTTTTCCAACATATGAAACAATTGATCAACATCTCCATACAGACGCATATTTATACTTCCATGACACTCTGTCTTTGATGAAATCCATAATCAAAAATCTATATCAACTTAAATCTTTATAATAATGTTGACAAACTTTTATGCAAGTTCAAAGCTACACTAACTTTAATATTCATTTCAATATGGCTTAGGGAAGGGGAACCTTGGAATAACTGGTAAAGTTGTTGCAATGTGACAAAGAGGTCACGGGTACAAGTCTTGTCAAGAGTCTCCGACATAAATGCAAGTTAAGTTGCGTACATTAGACCCTTTCTTCTTATATATATATATATATATATATATATGTTCTTATGTGATGTGACAGGATCTTATATCTATGTGTTTTGTATGTTATATTGGTGCTATTTTGTAAGGTTTCTGTTTTATGGAATGAAAAGTGAAATTACAGTGAAGTTCACTGTATAGTTCATTAAATTGATATAAATTGACTTTGACTTGTATTGTGTTATAAATGTGGTGATTGGTTCTTAGATGTGGTTCTTATGCTTATGATATGATGTTTTAATCAAAAAGAGCGTATTTGTCATAAATGTTCATTTCTCATCTTTTATGCATTAAGACATACTTTGTACATATGTTTGTACTAATTCAATAAATTTTGTTATATCAAAAGGTGTAGGTACAAGGTGAGTAGCGTCTTGAAGCAATGCATGGAAACTAGGATTCTTTCAAGGAAGTTGAAGTATGTCCTCACTTGACTCTTCTTCATAACTATCTCTAGATTTCTTTTATTCAAAGTATTGTAATAGACTAAGTATTTCTATAATCGTATTGTATGGGCCGTTTTCCATGTATTCTTGAGACTATGATTGGCATATATTAAGACTTAGTGTTTTTCCTATGATTTGAATATGAAAGATGTTTTAAAATATTTTGTGTGAAAAGTTTTAATTCTGCACTACTATTCATACATATGTACAATGAATGATGTCAAAGGGCTTGTACGAGACCTCTGAGAGGTCAAGTATGTCGAGTCACACTCTGAGAATGCCATATATTATTGGGTGTTATCTCGGGGTGTGACACAACAATTCTTATTCTTAACTCTACTGGAGATCATAAGTATATTTGCACTTTTGGCATGATGTGCCTTAATAGCCAGAAAAGATTTTTTTGTTGTTGGTATTTTATGATTTTTGTAATATATATTAAAAGAACTTCACACTCTCTGAAAATGTGCCTTAGAATTACCTTTTGTAGGAGAGAAACGTTTATGTATTTTGAAGTAATCTTGATCCTACGTTGTGGAATGTGACTTTTTGTTTTTCCGTTAACTTAATGTGGTCTATTATACTTGTCTTATGATGTTTTACTCAAAACGAGCATGTTTTATACAAATGTCTTTTTAGCATGATTTTATGCATTACACCATACATTGTGTGTTGTTTGGATTTTAAATGCAGTGGTTATGACCCTAAACGCTGGATGGACATTTTTTGGGTTAAACATGCGGTTACAACACCCCAAGGATCGCCCTAGGGGTCCTTGAGGAGGACCCAACCATGGACCAACAGGCTGCCCAAGGAAGCCAAAGTTGTTCATTGGAGAAAATAGTCCGCGCCACGGACTTGGTGCACCTTGGGAAAAATATTTGGTCTGCATCCCTGAGACAACGCGGACTCTAGTGCCTCAAAAAAATTTATTTTAAAAAATCCTGTGGGAACAGCTCCGAATCGCGGACATGTTTCCTGATGATAACTCCAAAAATTTAAGTTAAGTTTCACTTGTCTAAAAAGGTCCAGCTTATGTAATGGTATTTTGGGTATTTTGCGGGCATATTATATCGTTTTATTTTAGGTCATCAAACACCTTTTACCCTAATGAGAAACTCCAACGCTCAATCAGAATCCAAAATTTGACATGCTCTCCCGTCTTTCTAAATTATCTCTCTAAGTTGAATCCTCCAGTGAAGAAGTTTCAATATCCAAGGGAGAAGAACAAATCCTTCAAGAGTCTTCACCAAAAATCGTGGGTTTATTCATACTAAGGTATCTTAGTTCATCCTTGAACCTTCTTTCATTCAAGGAGCCATTTCAAAAACTTTTCAAAAAAGGCTTCAAACTCCAATTTCTTGTATCTTTCAATCTAAGCATGGGTCTTTGCATGAAATATTTTAATGGATGAACTATTGTATTTTCAATGTCAGTTGATGATTTTAATCTCAAAACGCCGATGAACCCATTCTTATGCATATTATCAACTTTTGGTTTATAAGGTGGGTTTGTTGCATTTGAATAGATAATGTTAGAGTCGTATTTGAATTTAGAATAGCTATTATCTCATTATGCATTATTATAAGGATATTTCAAAATATTTAAAAAGGTGTCTATGCATTGTATGAAGGGTAAGCTTGTTTCTTTTATTTAGTTCCTATTGAAGTAATCTTGACTGGTATGGTCCACCTTCGGTAGAGGTGTTTACTTGAACTATACGAATATGTGTATGAATATGAGTATTGTAGTATGTGAAGTGAGGTGATGATTATGATGTATATGCATTATATGTGTTAGGAAGTTGGAAATGTGTATCTTGAAGAGGTTATGTATAAATCATATATATGTATATGTAAAGCATGCTTGTGTGTAAATTATGATGAATGTGGGTATGAGTATGTCTAGATGTCAATGTTATGCATTATGGTGATTATGTGAAATATATGATCACATGTACTCACACACACAAACACTTTGAATATATCAATGAATTTTATGAATGAAAATGGTGGAATGTAGATAGACACTCTTCGTGACTAGAGATGAAGTGTCTAGACAACTCCCTGCTAATCCTAAAGAACTCGAGAAATGAATGTAAATGGGGAATTTTGTGGTGAACACTCTTCTTGAGTTGAGATTAAGTTTTTCTTAGAAACCTCACTATTCCCAACAGCTTTCTAAGATAGTTTGGAGGTTGAATACCTTTCTTGAGTGTAGATGTGGTGTTCAAAAGTAACCTCTAGGGACTAGTACCCTTAGTGAGTTGAGATAAAGTTCCCTTGAGACATGCTAAATGGTTATTCCTTAACCTATAGTTAATGAATGTTTAAGAATCTGTGGGGAGGTACGCTTAGTATTGAGCGGATTTGAAGAAGGGGTTGGTACACTTCATGAGTAGAGATGTTGTATCCAATGTACCTCTTGAGATGAGTACTCCTCATTAGTAGAGATGAGTTACTTAGAATCAATCTCCTAATCCCTTATCTATCTGCTCACATAGGTGTAATTGTTGGAAAATCCATGTAAAGGCTCAAGAATGACCCTACCTTAGTCAAGTACAGATCCCTCATTCAGTAGGGGTTAATACTGGGATTCCATGTCTAGTTCTCATAGTCTTTGTTGATTAAAGCTAGCCCCAAAAAATGATTGTAATGAACGATGTCTTCTGAATGGTATACTACATAGGTTAGGTGGTTGTATGAGACGCTATCTATCCATTGCACAAGTCGGAATTTGGAGGGAGTCTTGGTCTGTCTTTATGTGAAAACGAATGAATGGGTCATTATGTGATCTAAATGAAGTAATGTGACTTTATGTCTAATTAAAGTGAAACATGTTGATTCTATGTCTAAGATTCATGAAGTATGATGATTTATGTGTAAGATTTGTGAAGATTATGTATATGATGAATATGATGCGCCTAGTCTAAGGGAATTCTGAAAGAGAATTAAGGTGGGAGTAGTAGTATGGGCTGCTACTTTCACATTTCACAAAGTTTAACTTGGGGGTTTTCTTGGAGGATTGTTCTTATGTGAAGTTCCTAGATTTATATATGTCCTCTAGTGTCTCTAATATTGAATGTTGACTTGTGAAATGAGATGAAGCATGCCTATATTTAGTGAACTTTAGAATAACTTTTCATAGAAATTGTCGTTATGATATATGAGTTCACAGTAAAGTATAAGTTTATGTTTAAATTACAGATATTTTACTTTATGTGCTAGATGGTCATCTATTTATTTTTTGTTACTATATTCATGAAGGGTTTACTTAAATAACATGAATGCTTTATTTCAATTAAAATGTCCTCTTTTGCATGATTTTCATAATGGCATCTTTAGTACAGTTTTTGTACTAACCCCATACTTTTCAATAGTTTATAAGTATAGGTTGAAGGCAAGTGCAGGTTCCTAGAAGGAAAAGCTTTGGAAGTTGACTCTCTCAAGACTCGTTATGTACTAATATATTCGAGGAAGTAGTCTATGTTTCTTTAGTTTCTTCTATAAAACTTGTATAAGACTTATTATGTATTTCTTTCAATGTAAAGAGATGTGATCGTAAGATATTTAAGATGTGTCTTTATGTTTGCTTGTGACAATGAGACTTATTCATAAGTATTTTATAAAAGAGTTTCTTATTATTATTGTTTTAATATGTTTTAATTCCACACTTCTTTTCATATCTTATGTAATGAATAATAGCTAAGAGGCTTGTACAAGACCTCCGAGGGGACAAGTACGCCTTGTGACGACTAAAGAGTGCTTCTTTGTTCTAGGGTGTACTTGCGGGTCGTTATAGTACGACTCTCTGTGGAACATCCTAAGGGTCCTTGAATAGGACCAAAACGTTGGCCAATAAATCTTCTGGGCAGCAGGTTTTTGGAGTCAATGGTGTGTCGTGCCCTTGTCACTTAAAGGAAAAATAACTGGCCTGCAATACGGGCTCAACACAAACCATTCTACCTCAAAATTCTTCCAAAACATAAATATGGTAGGTTCCCTCGCGATACGCAGCCGTATCACGGATTTGGTCGCGTCGTTTAAAAGTCATGTTGGACATTTCTAAAAGTCCAAATAATAGTAGGGTGTTTTTTGTAATATGGTGTCTGTTATAAACGGTTTTGAAGTCATTTATACCCCCATTCCCAAGTCAAACACATAAATACCAATGAGAAATAAAAAATCCTAAACACTCTTGTCTTCAAATATTCTCTCAAAACTACACTAGAGGCCAAGCTCAGGCTCAAGCTAGAAAATGGATTTTCAAATTATTTCTTCTCCAATTTCATGAATTTTTAATCAAGAAGGTATGGTAACTATTTATTTTTTAATAACCTCTTATTCAAGGAGTTCTATCTATGATTTTCAAAAGTGATTCAAAGACCGAAATTCCCAATTTTTAATCTAAGCATGGGTTCCTTGTCAAATAATTTTCTAAGTAATTCTAATGATGAATAAATGTTGAAATAGTGTTTTTATGATGATTTTTTATGGAATTTATTAAAGAACCCACGATCCTCCTAATTGTCGAAATTGGTTTTTAATGTGGGTCTTTGTGAATATGATTTTATGTTAATGAATTGTACTTGAATTGGATTCTATTGTTAGATTTGAAATCTATATATATGCATTGATTATTATTTTGCTTGAGTGATCTATGTTCATCATGGATTTGATAATTGGTAAGTGACCTAATCTCTAGTCTATAGTATGAAATTGATGTTGTGTGGTAAGGTCCACTTATGGTGGCGGTGTTTATTCCTTGTTTATCTACGCATGTTATGATCATGGACTTGAAGGAAATCGATGTAAACCGAATTGTTAATTATGATGCATATGCTTATGATGTTGTGTTATATAGTTTATATAAGAAATCCTCAATGATAGAATGATGTATTAAATATGTTGATGATGAGGAATATAATGTTAATGATTATGTTAGGGATAAGGTGTGGTCTACAATCCCTAAATGCTCTATTGTGAGTTGTTCATGACTTGGGGATACTGTGAAGGGGTTGTGATCCTTTTAAGGGAAGTTCCCTCAATAACATTGTTGTTTCTATTATTTTATTATGAGACCACTATGTACATAAACCGTGCATAAGTATGCGTATGATATGTTTATGGTGTTAATTGAAAGTATAATTCTCATATGAATCTTTATATATTGTTATGCATGAAAATTATAAGACTAATGAAGTAAGAACATTTGGTTTTCTAATAGGTCTTTATGTGTAAGACTTTCTCAATTCTGTACACACACATGAATGTATGAATGAAGGATGTTAATGATAATATAGTGAATGAGATTCTCTTGAATGATTTTCCCAATTGTCCTCTACACTAGACTATGTTATGGATGTTATGATTATGTGAAAGGACATTCTCACATGATATTGGTTTGATGAAAGGACATTCTTGTCATATAACCTATGAGCTATTTACATGTTATACAAGGATTTAATCCCCTAAGGCCTATCTTATGAACCTTTGTTTAAGAAAGACTTAAAAGACTCTTCAAAAAGGGAATTTAGCTTAGCACCGAGTGAACTTAACAATGAGAGCTGCTCCGTCACAAGAGGTTCACCCGATGTTCTCATGAGGTTGAAACTACAAAGTGATTTAGCATAAAGAAGGTTTCTAGTAACAACCTTCTAGTTCCTTAACTATGTGACCCTATAGAAATCTTAGCAATTGGATCCACGTAGATTTTATCATGATGTATTTGTCTTACCTTGGCAAGTTAGATGCCCTCTTTAAGGTGTCAAGTGTTGACATCGTATTCCATGCTAGCTCACATGGTCTAATGTTGGTTGTGACTATGATTCCCGAATGTTAAAATGAACAAATGCAAGTAAGAAGATGAATAGTAACTATGACTACCTAAGAGATGTTGCTTCTTGTGGGTAAGGGAATGCGACTTTACCTATACATTAAATAAGTAGGTCTTGAAGGGAATTTAGGGTGGGTCCTTTATGTATATATATATATATATAT
>NC_028639.1:28158396-28177440 GCF_001406875.1 Solanum pennellii | reverse complement strand
ATATATATATATATATATATATATATATATGTGTGTGTATATATATATATATATATGATCCTATTATCACTTGTTACACATGGTAAGTATGTTATTAGTCTCACTTGATATACATGATGTATGTACTAATAAGTAAGCATGTTGTTTGCTGTACTTGTCATGATGATATATGAGGTGAAGGGCAATGCTTGTGATCTGCTTGTTAGTTTTCTTTGACTATGGTTGCATGTTGGTGAGGTTTCTAGTATGAACTTGTATATTGTTCATTAAATGTGAATAAAGACTAAATGGGTTATGGTTATGATGTAATAAATGAATGGGTTCTGATATGAGGTCTATCAAGTATGTGGGTCTCATCTCTAATGTTAAATGCATGGGTTGTAACTTATTGAATATGATATGCCTAGTCTAGGATGACCTTAGAGGAACACTTGGTGTGAATAGCATAATAGGACGCTACTTCCACATTGCACTAGTGTGACTTGGGGTTGTCTTAGGTGATGGTTCGTATGTGAAGATTATTTTTATGATGTGCTTATGTCATTATGAATTTCTGTGCTTAAATTGATTAAGGTTGTATGAATATTCACCTTAGTGACCTTAAGGTGATACTTTGATATGAATGGTGGAATGGGGCCCTACTCATACGTTGCATCAAAGTATTACTTAAGGGTTTCTTTAGGTAAAGGAGTTAAGGTAAAAAGTAAAGGTAATGTATTGGAGAAATATTGAATGCACCTTAAATGTTATAAATGACTTTATGTGTTTTTTCGTATATAGTGTACATGTCTATTATAATGTATTGAACAATATTGTGATTATTATATCAAATGTTCATGAAGTTTCTCTAAAAAAACATGCTGCAAGGTTTCTAACTAAATCTCCTTTTTTAAGCATGTTGTTTCATGGTTATCATACTTAGTGAATTCTTGTACTAAGACCATTCTTCTTCATAACTTTACACCAAAGTGTAGATGGTGATGGCTAAAGTTTTTTCTTACAATGAAGAGATAGAATTTATATTGCAAGTTCGGGTGTGTCCTTAATGATTCAAGAACCTTGATATTTAGAGCTTATTTAAGTTCATATAATATATTGGTAATGTTTCTTTTTGTATTGCAAGGGTCGTGTCCCTAAGCATTTATGGAAGTCGTGTCTATGATGGCAAGATGAGACTTACTACTTCAATCATGTATTAATGGTTTCAAGTGAGATGACTTTTAGTCTTGTGTTGTGGTATGAAAAAGTGTTAATTTTTTAACTATTTTACATTATTTCACGACCCAAAGTAAACCCTAGAAGTTGTGGCGTCTTTCAAGTCTGAACATGGCGTACTTGACCTCGCGGAGTTCTTGCTCAAGACCGTAGACATCATTCATTGCATATATACGAAAAGTAGTTCGAAATTAAAACTTTTCTTTCAAAGCATAATGCTGAATCATTTTATAAAAATGTTACCATATGTATCAAAAACCATCTATGACATTATCAGTACAATAGTCTTGGGTGGTCACAGCCGATAAAAGTCTAAACATAGAAAAGAACATAAAAGACATCATAGTGGTGGTGTCCTCGGATGCTATGAGGACTCACCAATCTTCTATTGTAGGAAGCCTTGGAAATCTACCCTTCAAAGCCAATCAACCTTCTCCAGTCCCTACATAGTATGAAATGTACTAAGTATGGAAACAGTCATTCTAAAACATAAGGTATCTCAAAGGGTTAGTCAATAATATACATAGTAATAAGAGATGAAGCATAAACATAATAAATCATCATAAATCATATAAGAGATCATACTTAACTCATTGTCCTTCTTACACAAATGAACTACTTCACAAGCCACCTCCAAGTATACTTGTGCAAGGCTAAGGTAAATCCTATACTACTACCAAAGCTAAGTACCTCTCTTTGGTCATTCTTGATCATAATAAACCTTGAAAATTAAGACCTAAATTCATCATAACATATGTTCACTATGCGCCAATGACACCTCAAAGTACACTTGGGCAATGCATGTGAAGCATCACATTCTACGTCAAACACAAAGCATGTCTTAAAGTAACGCTAATCCCTTTCATTGTAGTTTAAGAGTCTCTAGTTGACCAACTTCATATTGACAAGGAACTATCATCTTATGTAAATCATGTCATGGAATGCGACTATAATCATTATCCAAACTAAGTATACATTATCTAGCGGTCATGTCATAGGTAGCCTCAAGCTATACTTGTGCAATGTATGGATAGCATCCCATACAACCATCCATACTAAGAACTTCTATAAACTAACTTAATCCAAGATAACTTAGGAAGTATACAACCATGCTAAGCTAGCATGCAACTAATTATGTAGAAGCAAGGTAATCATAGGGGAACATGAATCTACAACCCTAAGCTATCATGAGAAACTAATCACAAGATATGTCATGAAATACACCTTACATGTAAATGTAGTTAACATTGAGAGAATATATGTCTTTCTCCTAAAGTTACCATGAAATGGTTTTGGCCAAACCAAGTCAAGCTACCATGATCAATCATCCTAGCAACACAAGACAAGGCTATACATGAGAAAATTTACATCCTCCATCCCAAGCTACCATGAAGTTCATCACCTCAAGATACCATGATTAGTTCAACCCAAACATCCATGAGATTCAAAGTCATAAGCTACCATGTGTATTTCAACTCAAGCCTCCTAGATATTTACCATACCAAGCTACCCTTGAGATGTACATTCTCAAGCTATCATGAGATTCCCATCTCACGCAAACCCACCTTGGTGTTAGATCACCAAGTCAATTACACCATAAGAGGCTACTCAATACAACTTCAAGGTTTCTAGTTTATCATTTCTTGTTTCATTTTAGGTTCTTAGGTCAACCTAGAGTTCATCTATGTGGGAGAACTTGGCCCCTACTTGTTCATGTCTAAGTGTAGAGCAGAAGAAAACATCATCACAATCCCTTCATAATGACTTTACCCCCAAAGCCCTAGCATCAATAGCATAACAGCCCGTAATAAATTAACTACCTTCAATTCGTTATGATCCATGTCCAATACAAGTTAATTCTTTCAATTTGATCATTAGAAGGTAATAGTAGTCATACTTGATCACATAGATTCAATTCAAACATTACAAGTCAAGATCATCTTTGATCAATTAAGACTAGTTCAATTCATATCTAGTTTATTCAATCATGATCTAATGGTATACAATAAAATTGAAATAAAAGAATCAACTTAGAACCTTCATCTAGTCTGTAATGGCCTAAAACCTCCATGATCACCTTCAACATAAATTAATACAATTCACCATAATAATATCATGAAAAAATAAAATAATAATAACATGAACATAATTAAATGTTACCCACTAGATTGGCATCACAATAAAGTGTAACCCACAATGCAATCACAACCCTCTCTAGATTAGGGTATTTTGTATTCACAATTGAGGGATAACTTGGGGACTCAGCGAATAGAAGAAGCATGGACTGATAATACTCAAGTACCTTATATTAGAGCCTTAAACCCAACTTGATTACTTTGTGAATTGGTCCTAACAGCAGCCCCTAATTTCTCTTCTTCTTTAATGGGGTTCATGAGAGAATTTTTAATAGGGAGAAGTGTTGATTTGTGATTTCTTATTGGGTGTTGGGATTATTACTTGGGTAATGGGTTAAATAATTCTTAAAAAAATTTTATAACGGACTCCAAAATACCCAGGTACCCCCACATTAATTGACCCTTTAAGACAAGAATCTCAATTTATATTTTTTGAACTTTTGTCATGAAACAAGTCTGCGACACGGAGCTTCTCTCGCATGATTTTCCGAAATAAATACCAACATAGTAGAGTCTGCCTTGTGTCCGCGATGTGGAGAAAACTTTTGGCCTAAGGAGACCGTAGTCTGCGATGCGGACATGTTTCATGCAAGAACAACTCGATGCTGCCTTGGGCAGCTTGTTGGCCCAAGGTTGGGTCCTTCTTAAGGAGACCTATGGCTGTTCTTGGGGAGTCGTGCCCCGACGTTTACACCCTACAACATCCGTATAAATTTTAGGAACCTTCCCTATTTATTTGACCTCCAACCACTTCTTAAAAACTCATGAAACATACTAAGACACTCAAGCACGTCCCAAGGCTAACTTCCGAACGTCTTAGGACGTTCTTGGAATAACTTCCAAACTATTCCAAACTGTATTTAGTCATTTTAGGGCATCATCAGCTCATGCCACACATGTTAACCTCTATTTTTTCTTAATGCGTTTTTGGGTGCTTACACATTATGCGATGAAAGTATGCTAAATGTTTGTATAATACCTTCGTGAGGTCGAATATGCCATGTTACGACTAGGGTGTTCTCTCAAGTCATGAGAGTTAGACATGTTGAGATGTATGAGAAGGATAATGAAAATCTTCTTGCATATGGCGAAGTAATGAAATGTATGCATATTTGGTAGTTTGTATAGTTTCTACCTCACGATGATGCATTGTTGTATTAAAGAATGGAGTTAATGTTTCCTCCTTTGTTATTGAATTATCATTATATACCGTGTGTTTCTTGATCTTCTAGTCTTGAGTCGTTAATTCAAAAAAGATATTTCAAGTGTCAATATGTAACACCCCGTATACTATGTGTACAACTTCTATTTATACAACACTTATAAACTGCCTTCTGGTATAGCTATGTATTCGGTTACCTATGTGAATAGTGGCGATAAAATAGATGTAAGGTCAATTATCCATACATTTTCATGTGACCCGATTAAGTTGACGTCGATGGAAGTATTTAAACTTTAGATCATAAGGTGGTATTTGAGTCTAAAGTTGAATGTGACATAGTGTATATAAGTTTTAAGTAATGCTGAAGTTATTAAGGTCTAGGAATGGAATAAATATTAAGGTTCTTGCTTGACTTCATTATACTAGTAGGTGAAGTAGGTGCATCACCTACATTGACTTATTGACCAGTGCATCACCTAATAAGACTCTTTTGATCAAGTTATTGGGCAAAGTACAATATGTTAATTAATGATTATAGGTGATGTAATTTAGTATGTTTTGAATAATTTAATATTGTATGATGATAATAACCTATCTGATGGAGGAATTTCATGGATTTGGGATAAAATTTTGAAACGGTATCATCGAGGCCATTGGTAAGACCTTCAAGGCTATGGACTTGCTATTGTAGTATTGTAAGGTTATCTATGGTAATGTTGATTACCTGAAGTATGAAGGATGAATTTATGAATGTATCATCATGCTATAAATATGATGATCGTGAGATGATGATAGGTGTGTTACTATGTGGAATTGACGCTAATTTCTAATATTATGACTATGTTATGAAGTAATGTTCTTATGTGATGTTGGGTTCGCAATTGAAGGGATTTCTCATCCTAGAACCTATGATCTATGAACATGTTATCTGTGGGGTTGAACTCTTAAGACCTATGTTATGAATTGAATATAAGAAATACATAAAGACACTTCAAAAAGGGAATTTAGTTTAGCACGGAGTGAAATTTATTTTGAGAGGTGTTCATTCAAAAAGAAAGGGAGTTTCACATTATGTTCTCTCTTCTGGTGGAAACTAAAATGCTAATTCTCATAAAGATGGTTTCTAGTAACAACCTCCTAGTTCTTAACTATATGACCACATAAGAACCTTAGCTAGTGGGTCCACCTATATTCTATACGAATGTTTATGTCTTACCTTGGCAAGTAGGACAACATCCTTTCGATGTGAGGGTATGACACTTGAATCTATCTAGCTCACATGGTCTATATTTGTTATGGAAAAGTTTCCCAAATGGTAAAATAAATTAATGAAAGTAAGAAGATTAAGTCTAACTAGAAACACCTAAGAGATGTTACTTAGTATAGGTAAAGGTATGGGACTTCACCTATACATTGTTGGATGAGTTTTGTGAATGTTGGATGAGTTCTGTTATTGTTGGATGATTTTTGTGATGTTTAGGTGGTAGAATTCGATGCTATCTTGACATTGCACGAGTAGGGTTTGAAGATGTTAGCATTTAGGCTCACAAGGTCTTCTCCAAGGCCATTATGAGAAAGTCCTTAATTGTTGAATGTCTCTTAAATAGATGTAACACCTCTAAAATGACATAGGTTTAACTAGAGACTAATGATTGTATCTTGATGATTCGAAAACCTAATGATTTAAAATTATGTTAGTAGGCTGTGTCTAAAGTTTGATGTAGTTTGGAGGTCAAACGTCCAAGAACGTCGATGACATTCGAAATGTTTGCCTTGAAACGACCTTGTGTGCCTTAGTGTGTTTCGTTTAGTTTTACGTATTCGTTTTGGATAAAATTGATGTAAGATATCCTAAAATAATATAAAAATATATTCTTGTTGGAAACGTCCTTGCAAAAGTCCCCTAGGACAAACCAAGGGTACTTGAGGAACGACCCATCTTAGTGGCCTAAACTGGCTAAGGCAATCCCGACTACGGAGGCAATGGACGGCCAGTAAGCTGGTCGACCCCCCGTAGGTGGAGGGAGTAAATGGATACTTTGGAGTGGGATCTTTTCCTTATTTTTTAAAGCCTGTGACCCAAACCACAGACCAGCATGACGGTCCGTTGGTTGGCTAAGCCCTCTCGATAGGCAAGTGTAGGTGTGTCTGTAATTTTTCCTGCTTAACTGTTTAGTGAAGGGGTGAGTTGCTAAATTCACCACGTCAAAATAAATTTTTAGACGGTTTCATGAGGTTATTATGTTTATAATAAATAGTTTTATAAGTTTAAAACACTTATATAAATTAATTATTCCAAATCAAAATGCAAATTCTCTAAGAAATTTTCTAGAACTCCATTGGAGCCAAAACTCAAGATAGAGCTTGGATTGAAGACTTCTTTGGTGATTCTTCATCAATTATTTATAAAATCCTTGATCTATCACTAATTAAGGTATGTACTTCATCCTTAAATCTCATTTCTTCAAGGAGCCAATCTTCAAAGTGATTTCTAAGGACATTCAAAGATGAACTTGTCCAATTTTGTAATCTATCCGTGGGTTCTTGCATTAAATGTTTTGAATCATTGTACGTCGATTGAACTGTTGTCAATTAGATGATTTTAACATAAAATCTCTATGAACCATGTAATTCATTCAACCTTAGATTTGACTACTTTATTGGTGAATTGAATGTCTTAATGTTATTGAATTATTGAGTAGTTTTATTAGGGATATTGAATTATGAATAAATCATGCTAGAAATGTTAGTTGGATGCCCTAAATTCATAAATTCATGTTGAATTATGTTTCATTCATTGTATAATGTAATTATTGGATTTAATTGTTTATCATAGACATTAGCAAGTGCCCTTAGGAATGTGTTTGTTGAGTTGCTTATGGATTGAAGGTGTGATGATTGGATCAATTGTATGTTGACCAAACATTCTCTATACTATGTATTCTACTTATCAGCTGATGATAATGTTTTGTATGGTCAACTTATGCTGGCGGTGCTTACGTGCTATACTTGTGTGTCACGACTCAAATCTAGACCGTAGACGAGACCGGCGTTGTTGACCTCTGAGAGGTTGCAGACAAGCCTACTTACGTCATTCTTACTTTACATAAGTTAATTTTGGTGGAAAATTTGAATCTTTTTGTTTCTTAACATACTTATAGAAACATTCTCATTAATACGTAATTGTTCACCATCAACCATCTAACATTAAGAGATACACAACTGAAATAAATAGTTCAATTCTTATTAAGTGTATAATTGCCAAAATGGCACCAATACATAGTCTTAAAAAACAGCAGCATCCTTGAAAGCATGAGCACCTACCAAAACCGGATAAATGCTGAACGTCCGGATAACTGCAGCGATAATCCTGTATCTCTATCGTCCACCTGTGCCTGCACCTAAAATAGTAGAGTTTGTATAGGGTTAGTACACACTTGTACTAAGTATGGGTATATGCAAGCACACACCAAGGACATGCATGAGCTTTCAAAATTTTGATTAGGAAAGTCAGTGAGCTTTCCTGATTTGGAATAGGAAAGTTATGCCATGAGATTAACATACATCATAATACTTTTCACATTTGCATACAAAACATAACATTTACGCATAGCACATATCATATATCATACAACACAATTTGAATGAAGCACATAACTTCTTTAATATCATTCATTCAATGCCATGAGACATTGGAATCATCGACATAACATCAAGACATCCCAGAAATGAGGTCTCAACAGATAGGACCTCAACTAGGGAGTGTTCATTAGCAAACACAAAGTCTGCTTCGTTCATTAATATGCATTCCATTTAATTTCATTCATAGGCCAGTGTAAACACCAGCTATACCTATAATGTAGTTTAAGACTTTCATTAAGTTCGTTGTGCAATGACCAAGAATGACCTAATGTCATTACTTGAATCTAACTCACCTTTTGATTACCCTATCCTAACACCTTTGGTATGATTCATTTGTTTGTGTGCTTTGAGGCTGGGCTCATTCATTCATTGTGAAATTTTACTTTAACGAACATAGATCATGTGAGCATCATGAAATCAAGTGTCTCCCCCACACCTAAAAGAGGTGGAATCACTGGCCAAAGTGACACAAAACATGCTAGCATACATGGGAATTTCACCCCACCAGATCCCTATATTGGTTGTATAGGTTCGAAGACTAGGAGATATAAGGCGACCCATAACCAGCAAGCTGAACAGTCTCATCTCATGAGGGTTACGTGAATCTCCGCCCTTCCCGAAAGAAGGCATCACCGCTCATAGTTAGACTCTTGGTGCTCAGTATAAGGTTCCATTTTATTCATCTCATACGTCATGGAAGCTGGATTCTAGTATGAGAACATCATTGCTTATTAGATGATTTCTCATCTCATCATTAGTATTAAGTGTTTTAAGATCAATACTTTCATTAGAGTGTTCATAGAGTCTGGTCTTTTCATTATCTTACACTCTCATAGGTGAGTACATTTTGGTTACATTTACTTAGGATCATTTGGGATTACTCTCATCATTTACATTAACCTCATATCATGTTTTCACCACATTCCTTATCATTAGCACCTTTGCTTTTCATAGTTACTCACCTGTTATTACGTGAATTTTCCTTTCATCATATGCCAATGCACTTGGCCATTTAGTGTGTTTCACACCCTTACTTACCCCTTCTAGGGTTTCATCATTTCATTTTTCATTTCATCATTTCATTGTTCATTTCATCATGTGCCAATGCACTTGGCCATTTAGTGTATGCTACACTGATACTTAACCCTTCTAGGATTCAATATTTCCTTACGTGCATCTTAGGTTCACTTACTTTTGAACGTATGCTAGACTTATGAATCTATACACATAAGCCATGGGGCTTCATTCATAGTTCGTTAAGTGTTTCATACGTTCCTAAGATTATGTAGTACAAGACTTATGTATCTTGTATATATGCAAAGATCTTGATTTAAATCTAAGTAGGTGGAATTATTCTTGGATATTTTGTTCACGTATGACTTATGTATCAATATGAATGTTTGGTCAAGGAAACCCAAGTTCGAGTCACTTGGATAGCATTTACATTTTTAATTGATTTTATTTTTAATTTCCATGACATTGGGACTCAAGATTGAACCCCAAATTGGCCGAAGGGTTGTGGGTTCGAACCCCCACAACCTCTTACATTTTATTCTTTAATTTTTTGCTAGGGCATTGGGAGGTTGTGGGTTCGAACCCCCACAACCTCCTTATTTTTGTTTTAAATTTAGTTCATTACGCTAGGTGTTTTGGCAGTGAGGTTGTGGGATCAAGTCCCCACAACCTTCTTCATCAAGGAACCGAAATGTCACTGATCTACTACGACAATCCAAGCAAGCATAACAATTATGAAGCCAATCCATACCAAGAATAACATCAAAATCATGCATGGGTAACTGAACCAAGTTTGCACACATAGTCTTACCACTTAAAACTATTGGGCAGTCCTTGTATACTCTAGCGGTTCTTACATTTTCTCCTAAAGGTGTACTAACCACTATAGGATCATGCGGAACTTCAGGTAGTATTTCAAAAGTAATAGCAAGTAGAGGAGTTAAAAAGGAAAGCGTAGACCGTGGATCAAGTAAAGAATAAACAGAAGTTGAGAATACTTGTAGAATACCTGTAACCACATCAGCGGACTTCTCCTGCTCCTCCCTGTTCTTCAGGGTATAGAATCTGTTCCTCCTAGGAGGCTCCGCTACTGCTGCACTCTGTGTGTTAGGCCTAGGCTGAACATCACCTCCACGCTGACCTCTGTTTTGTAGAAAGTCTCTGACCATGTGTCCACTCTTACCACAAACCGAAGTAGGCATTAGTGCCCTGTCTGCACTCTCCACTGTGAGGTCGGCCACACGTAGCGTAGTTCTTCTTAGGACGCTTCATCTCACCTCCATTGTCCATCTTGGATTCAGGTCTGCCTCCTCTAGGTGTTTTACTCCTCTGAGAGTTAGAATTCCCAAACTCTGTTGCCCTTCTTAAACCTGGGCTGCTCACGGACGCCAAAATTGTTTCTGTGGCCTCTATGACAGGGACCCGCCTGATCTTGAGGCCTAGGCCTCGTAACATCACGAACACCTCTCTTCTTGCGGTTTTCCTGTACTTATTGGACATGCACCATCAACCTTGAAAGATCCATATTATCATGGAGTATTGCAGACCGACACTCCTCCTCCAGGTCTCCATTGATTCCTGTGAGTAACCTGCTCATCTCATCCCTTCTATTCAAAACTAGGGAATTAGCATACCTGGATAATTTCAAAAAGGTTCAGTACTCTCCTCATTCTTGGTATTAAATACTAATAAAAATAACATACCTTGATAGCTTAAAAACCTTCAGGGAATACTCCCTGACTGTCATAGAGCCTTGTTTAAGGTTGATGAACTCCTCAACCTTGGCTTCCGTCATCTCTCTGGGGAAGAATCTCTCAAGAAATTTTGTCTTGAACAGCTCCCAAGTGACTGGCACTGCACCCAAAACTCGGCTATCTTGCCACATCTTGCACCAAGTCTGTGCAACATTCTTGAGATGATATGAAGCCAGTTCAGCCTTCTTAGTATCTGTGGCCCCCATTGCCACAAGAATCTTATGTACCTCATCCACATACTCCTGACGATCCTCTGATGCCTTGGACCTTGTGAAAATAGGAGGGTTCATCCTCGTGAAGTGTCACAGCCTGACAGCCATGCCGCGAACTGGTGGGTTCTCTCTCTAAGCATCCTGCCGGTTTACTTGGGCAATCATAGCTTGAGCCTGCATCGTAATGGACTGTGCCATCTATGCCTGAGATGCCCTCACCTTAGCATCAGTCAACCCAGCTGGGTTAACTGGCATGTCCACTCCTTCAGCTGGAGCCTGGGGTGGATTCTGATTACCCCCAGCAGTTGCTCCTCCTCTCCTCTGACCATTAGCTCTCCTAGTGTTCATTCTCTTAAAAACAAAAAGGATTGATTTTAGAGACGCTCATAACACCAAGAACTCATACATTAGTAAAAGCACGATAAGATCAATAGAATAGAAGTTTTTCCAACGCATCATGCAGTCTCTAATCCAGGATAGTGCTGCACTTCACTACCATGACTTAGAAAATACTCAATGTTGTTGATGTGAACTTATTGTCCCCGGAATTTGACCTAGTGCTCTGATACCAACTTTGTCATGACTGAAATCTAGACCCTACAAGCGACCGGCGTCGTTGACCTCTCAGAAGTCGCAAACAAGCCTACTTACATCATTCTTACTTTACATAGGTTAATTTTTGCGGAAAATTAGAAACTTTTTATTTCTTACCATACTTATAAAAACATTCTCATTAATATGTAATTGTTCACCATCAACCATCTAACATTAAAAGATAAACAACTGAAAGAAATAGTTCAATTCTTATTAAGTGGATAATTGCCAAAATGGCACCAATACATAGTATGAATAAAACCAGGAGTGAAACTCTAGTGGAACATGCTCCACTAGCTCAACTCTAAAACTAAGCTAGAATAAACAGCAGCATCGTCGAAAGCATGAGGACCTACAAAAATCGGATAAATGGAGAACATCCGGATAACTACAGCGATGATCCTGTAGCTCTATCGTCCACCTGTGCCTGCACCTAAATTAGTAGAGTTTGTATAGGGTTAGTACACACTTGTACTAAGTATGGGTATATGCAAGAACACACCAAGGACATGCATGAGAAAGAATAGCTCTTTCCTAACAACATGATTTTTGGAAGGCAAGTCAGTGGACTTGCAAAATCGAGATTAGGAAAGTTTTCATTTTGGATTAGGAAAGTCAATGAGCTTTCCAAATTTGGATTAGGAAATTTAGTGAGCTTTGCTGATTTTTAATAGGAAAGTTATGCCATGAGATTAACATACATCATCATACTTTTCACATTTGCATACAGCACATAACATTTACTCATAGCACATATCATATAGCATACACCACAATTTGCATGAAGCACATAACTTTTTTAATATCATTCAGTCATATGCCATGACACCTTGGAATCATAGACTTAACATCGAGACATCCCAGAAGTGAGGGTCAGCAGATGGGACCTCAACTAGGGAGTTTTCATTAGCAAACACAGATTCTGCTTCGTTCATTCATACGTATTCCATTTCATTTCATTCATAAGACAGTGTAAACAACAGCTATACCTAGGATGTAGTTTAAGACTATCATTAGGTTCGTTGTCCAATGTCCAAGAATGATCTCATGTCATTACTTGAATCTAAGTCACCTATTGGTTATCCTATCCCTAACACCTTTGATATCATTCATTTCTTTGTGTGCATCATTTGAGGCTGGACTCATTCATTCATTGGGAACTTTAACTTTAACCTACATAGATCATGTGAGCATCATGAAATCCAGTGTCTCCCTACACTGAAAAGAGGTGGAATCACCGGCAAAAGTGACCCAAAACATGCTAGCGTACATGGGAATCTAACCAAGCAAGATCCCTATATTTGTTGTATAGGTTCGTAGACTAGGATATATAAGGAGACCCATACACGGCAAGCCGGATAGTCTCATTTCTTCAGAGTTACGTGAACCTCCACCCTTCTCAAAAGAAGGCATCACCGCTCATAGATAGCCTATCGGTTCTCAATATAAAGTTCAATTTCATTCATCTCATACGTCATGGAAGTTGGCTTCTACTATGAGGACATCATAGCTCATGATTTACATTAGCCTCATATCATGATGTAACCACATTCCTTATCATTAGAACCTTTGCTTTTCATAGATACTCACCTTTTATTACATGAATGTTCCTTTCATCACATGCCAATGCACTTGGCCATTTAGTGTGTTTCACACCCTTACTTACCCCTTCTACGGTTTCATCATTTCATTGTTCATTTCATCATTTCATTGTTCATTTAATCATATGCCAATGCACTTGGAAACTTAGTGTATCTTACACTCATACTTAACCCTTCTAGGATTCATCATTTCCTTACATATAACTTAGGTTCACTTACTTTTGACGTATGCTAGACTTATGAATCTATACACACAAGACATGGAGCTTCATTCATAGTTCGTTACGTGATTCATACATCATATGATTATGTAGTACAAGACTATGGTATCCTGTGTATATGCAAAGATCTTGATTTCGATCTAAGTAGGTGGCATTATTTTTGGATATTTTGTTCACGTATGATTTATGTATCAATACAGATGTTTGGGCAAGGAAACCCATTTCAAATCACTTGGATGTCATTCACATTTTTCATTGATTTTATTTTTAATCTCCATGACATTTGGACTCAAGATTGAACCCAACATTAACATTAGACCTTTAATTTCTACTTGGTTTCCCTCTTAAATTGGCCGAAGGGTTGTGGGTTCGAACCCCCACAACCTCTTCCATTTTATTCTTTAATTTTTTGCTAGGGCATTAGGAGGTTGTGGGTTAGAACCCCCACAGCCTCCTTATTTTTGTTTTTAATTTAGTTCATTACGCTAGGTGTTTTGGCAGTGAGGTTGTGGGATCGAGTCCCCACAACCTCACTTTGTTTTCTTATTTAATTTTGTCGTTCTGCTTCCCAACCTTTAGGTCGTGGGTTCGATTCCCACACCTCACATTTTCGTTTCTTAACTTTCTCTTCCTTCACTCGCTACCTGGAGGTCGTGGGTTCGATTCTCAAGCCTCCCTTTTATTTATTTTAATTCTTGTTCTGTTCCTACTAACCCAGCAGACCCAACTTCGATTCCCCTAGCCCCCATTTTTTTTTCCTTTGTCGCAAAACCCAGTAGCCAAAGGGTGAGGTCACTGGTTCAAATCCTTGTGGCCTCACCTCTTTTAAATGTCTTAAATTTCTAGATTTCAACCCCCTTTTTGAACGAAATTGGAAGTACACTAAGCTGCAAATTTATTCATAATTTTTAGCTTCCCTTCATCAACCTTTTCATGTTAATTTCTTAGGGCATTTCACCAAGAATTTAGTGCATTGTTAGGTGTAGTTTAGTAGTTACATTAGTCAAGCGTTTTCACTCAAAATTTGTAACTTTACACACCTTATGAACATCACATTGTGCAAAACTTTAGCACATAAAATACAAGAGGTAACATGCCTTTACATGTCCCAAAATAGTGACTACTTCACTGCCACACGTTGCACACACACATCACCTTTTTTCACATGATTTCGAACAACATAATCATTATACACACAATTTTGAACATGCATACTCAAACATAAACATCACGAAAACACATTTCATCCCTACTTTGTACCAGCAAACATACCCAACCTAAAGTTCAATGGGAGCTGGTGACAGGGACATGCAAAGGGGGAACAATCCTAGTTTTCAGAATGAATATCTTGAATATTAAGGGGTCTCTTGGGAAAGGAACCAAGAGGAATAAAAACCCATACCTTAATTGATGTTCAACTGTTGAAGTTGCTGCCCAAAACTTTCTCCAAGACCACGTCCAACTCACCTAAAGTTTCACCACCAACTCGACGGAAATCCCCCTTGCCTTAACGTTTTTTATTAGCTTGCTTTCTTAGATTTTTTCATCAGTTCTTCAAGTGTGAACAACCTTTGTTATACTTTCTGTTCTTCAGGTTAAATTGCATAGAGAAAACAATAGAGTTTGAACGT
The DNA here is from genome assembly GCF_001406875.1 of Solanum pennellii. Taxonomy (NCBI): domain Eukaryota; kingdom Viridiplantae; phylum Streptophyta; class Magnoliopsida; order Solanales; family Solanaceae; genus Solanum; species Solanum pennellii. Next base: position 28,162,259 of record NC_028639.1, on the reverse strand, counting down.
GAGGATGTGATAGACGTGAGAGATTGAAACGTGTGAAGTTGTTTAGGCTTAGATAATGACTTATTCAATTTAGGAATCTCCTTAAAACTTAAAATCCGATTTAATTAGCTATACGTGAGAGGACCATTTCGCCCTTAAAAATCAGATTTTAAATAATAAATAAATCACCAATTTGTTGCTTCCATTGGGGCTCAAACTCAGGTAGAGTGGCCCTTGTGAAATGGACCATTTCAGGCCAACCTGAGCCGAATTGGTTGTTTAATTAAATTAACTAATTAATTAATTAATTCCTTAGGGTAATTACGATATTACCCTTGGCCAAGAAAAGACCATTTTACCCCTGGGCCCTCAAAACTTAAGATTTCTTCTTTTTGAGTCCGTTAAAGATTCCTTCGATTAAATCTTCATTTTCTAGAGCCTTACTTGGTTGGTTCCAAAATTTCCAAGCTCAACTAACTCCCCAAGTTTGTTGGCTTGGTCGTAGTAAGGGTTCTGAGGTTTGGTTCTACGCGTATCAATCGGTGTGAACCTTGGTCTAATCACAAACATTCTTGACACCTTAAGTATTTGTCCTATTCATTATTAGGGATGTTAAATTGTGACTATTGTGCCCTTGTAGGCATTACTTTATGAATTGTGAATGACGCGGCCTTGTTGGCATTACTTCAAGTATTATGGCTTTATTATTTTATAACTTTATTATGTGGATTTTATGAATTTCATAGTGGCTTATTTGTTTATGTGTATTCAAAGCATGAGTTCTTCTAGTTGATGATGTGTGTCTCTGTTAGACTATAGTGTGGTCATTATATGGATTACTTGATGTTGAAGTATGATGTTACTTGATAGAGTGTATGATATTTGTGATACTTATATTAATGTTATTATAGTAGTGAGTAATATGACCAATAGATTGTATTGGTTACACCTATGTGATTCTAGAATAGTATGATATATGTTATATGGTGAAGTATGTGTATGTCTTGTTTTGGTTTACTTGTGTCCCTTGCTTGGTTCATATACAATGTGAATACGGGTTCTTGAATTAGTATGCTAAAGCTTCTTAGTACTGTATGTATGATTTACATGTGACTTTTAACATTGTTAAGAAGGTCCTTTATGTGGAACCTTCAACATAGTTGAAAGGTTATGATATCATTGAAGTTGAAAGTCGTAACGGTATCCTTCTTTTGTGAATGGCGCACTTAGGATTGGTTGGGTGGAACGGAATGAAATCATCGCTAGGAAAGTCATTGAGCTATCCTCTTAACCATTGTAGGCAGCTTTAGTGGACCCTCTTTTGTAAGGTGTAATGTGATTGAGTTATGTTCTAGATATGAAACTCTTCACGTATTCCTTTATTGAACTACTCTACGAGAACAAAAGGCTAGCACCGAGTGATAAGATTACTTGACTCGAGGGCATAATTATCTTTAGATTTCTTTTATTCAAAATATTGCAATAAAATATGTATTTATGTATTCATATTGTATGGGCGTTTTCCAAGTATTCTTGAGAATTAGATTGACATATGTTGAGACTTTGTGTTTTTCCAATGATTTGAATTTGAAAGATGTTTTAAGATATTTTGTGTAAAAAGTTTTAATTCCGCACTACTTTTCATACATGTATAGAATTAATGATGTCAAAGGGCTTGTACAAGACCTCCGAGAGGTCAAGTACGCCCAGTCGCACTCTGAGAGTGTCGTATCTTCTAGAGTGTGCTGTCAAGGTGTGACACATCAATTATTATTTTTAACTCTACTAGAGATTACAACTATATTTACACTTTTGGCATGATCTTCCTTAAAGTCTTGAAAATATTTTTTTTGTTGGTATTTTTATGATTTTAAAAATAAATATTAAAAGAACTTCACAGCCATTGAAAATGATCCTTAGAATCACCTTTTGTAGGAGAGTAATGTTTATGTATTTTTAAGTAATCTTGATCCTACGTTGTGGAATGTGACTTTTTGTGTTTATGTTTATTTAATGTAGTCTCTTATACTTGTCATATGATGTTTTACTCAAAAAGAGCATGTTTTATACAAATTTCCTTTTAGAATGATTTCATGAATTACACCATACTTTTTGAATTCTAAGGTACTAATTCCATATATTTTATGTCACAACCTGGGAGTACCCCCTAGACGTAACCGGTGTCGTTATCCTCGGAGATGACTAAGACTAACCTCTTAGCACTCGTCATTAAATTTCATAGGTTAAAAAGTGCAGAAAATAAAAAAAATTTGTATACATTTATATAATAAGATTTGCATAAACCTCTCACTTACACATCATATATATATATATTCGGAGTATACATAGAATCCTCACATAGGAAGCTTACATAGGTTTCTACTTTTAAGCTACATACTCAATATACAAATATAGTCAAATAGGTATGCCTTACATTTAAACCATATTGAATGAGTACAACCTTTTTGCATAGCCCATAATTCAATATAAAAAAAATTCCACATATAGGCTTGTACAATAATAGTCTTCAAATCAAAGAGATAATAATTAAGTCATGTTGACCTATCTTTCTCTATATTATGTTTTCTAGTTCTTAGATGATGATGATGTTTTGTATAGTCCACTTATAGTGGCGGTGCTTATGTGCTATACTTTTGACTAATGTGCCCTTGTCAGCATTGCTTTATGAATTGTGACTGATGTGGCCTCGTCGGCATTACATCAAGTATTATGGACTTATCTTGTTATAACTTGATTATGTGGATATTATGAATTTCATCATGTCTTATGTGTTTATGTGGATTCAAAGCAAGAGTTCTTCTAGTTGATGATGTCTGTCTCTAGTAGACCATAGTGTAGTCATTATGGGGATTACTTGATGTTGAAGTATGATGTTTCTTGATATATTGTATTATACTTGTGATACTTAAATTAATGATATTATAGTAGTGATTAGGATGACCTATAGATTGAATTTGTTATACATATGTGCTTCTAGAATGATATGATATATGTGATATGGTGAAGTATGTGTGTGTCTTGTTTTGGTAGACTTGACCCTTGATTGATTCATGTATAATGTGGATATGAGTTCTTGACTTAGTATGCAAATGCTTCTTATTCTTCTATATATGATTGACTTGTGACCTTGAACATTGTTAAGAAGGTCCTTTATGTGGAACCTTCAACCTAGTTGGAAGGTTATGACATCGTTAAAGTTTAAAGCCATAATGGTATCTTTCTTGTGTGAATGGTGGACTTAGGGTTGGTTGTCTGGAATGGAATGCAATCATCGTTAGGATGTGTCCTTGTTCTACCATTCTCCTGTAGAATAAAACCTCCAAAGGAGTAGGTTCATGATTGGAATTCATGCACAGCTAGTATGGTCTATGTCGGTTATTGCCTATTCTCATCATGTCGGATACCTGCCAGTGTTGGAGAAGTTCTATGATGTTTAGGTGGTGGTATGAGACGTATCTAGACATCACACTATTAGGCTTTGAAGATTTTAGTGAGTGCGTCCATAGGTCTTCTCCAAGACCATTACTTGAATGTCCTTATGTGTTAAATGTTTCTTAGTGAATTAATAAAGATAATGACACAAGTTGGAAAGTATTTTAATGACTAAGGACTTACCTGGACTAGTTTAAGTGTTGCTTAGTTAATGTATGAAGGGGGCATAGGAATGGTTGCTTCACGTCTTACCTAGGGAAGTCTGAAGAATGATTCTTGATAGGGAAAGTAAATAGGATAAGTAGATATGATCTAAACTTAAGTAGTCTTAAGGATTATTTTGGTAAGCTTGGAGAGGGTGTATGGTGGTCTCTTCTTGCATTACTTAAGTATGTCTTTTGATAACCTTTGGGAGGAGAATGGTTCATATA
>NC_028639.1:28116546-28157882 GCF_001406875.1 Solanum pennellii | reverse complement strand
TATATATATATGTATGTATGTATGTATGTATACATATACAATCCCTTAAGACTACTATTCATACATATGTACAATGAATGATGTCAAAGGGCTTGTACGAGACCTCCGAGAGGTCAAGTACGCCGAGTCACGCTCAAAGAGCGCCATATCTTCTAGGGTGTGCTCTCGGGGTGTGACACAACTATTATTTTTCTTAACTCTACTGGAGATCCTAACTATATTTGCACTTTTGGCATGATCTGCCTTAATGGCAAGAAAAGATTTTTTTGTTGTTGGTATTTTATGATTTCTGTAATACATATTAAAAGAACTTCACACTCTCTGAAAATGTGCCTTAGAATCACCTTTTGCACGAGAGAAACATTTATGTATTTTCAAGTAATCTTTATCCTACGTTGTTGAATGTGACTTTTTGTTTTTATGTTGACTTTATTTGTTCTCTTATACTTGTCTTAAAATGTTTTACTCAAAAAGAGCATGTTTTATACAAATGTCCTTTTAGCATGATTTTATGCATTACACATTACACCATAAATAGTGCATTCTAATATACTAATTCCATATATTTTATATCACGACATGGGAGCACCCCTTTGACGTAACCGGTGTCGTCGTCCTCAGAGATGACTAAGACTAACATCTTACCATTCGTCATTATATTTCATAGGTTAAAAAGTTTGGAAAATAAAAAATTTTCGTATAAATCTATACAATGAGGTTTAGATAAACCTCTCACTCACACATAATAGATATATAGGGAGTTTACATAGACTCCTCACATAGGAAGCTTACATAGGCTTCTGCTTTTAAGCTACATACACAATATACACAGATAGTCTAATAGGGATGTCTAACATTTAAACAATCTTGAATGAGTAAAACATTTGGACATAGCCCATACTTCAATACAAAAAAAAAAGCCACATATACGCTTATACAATAATAGTCTTTAAATGAAAGAGAAAGAACGGAACGTCTTAGAATATAAGAACATCAAATAGCTAGATTGTAGCATCATCTTCAGAAGGTGAGGACCTACCAAACTTTGAGAATGAGAATCAAAGTTATATTCAAATGGCCCTCTACACGCTCAACGGCCGGAACATACGTAATTGTCGAAACATAGAAATATGGGTTAGTACACCACTTGTACTAATTATGGAAACATGAACATAAAATATTTAAAATCATACTAAAGAGGATATTCGTTCAAAACCACGCTAGTTACTTTGAAAAGACTTATGCACAACTATGAACTCATATAATCCAATAATCACATATTCCAAGACCATGTACAACACAAGACCAACATCATTAAGTATAAGCAAGACAACACCTATCATAGCATATTTGAGTACATAACATAACCAACTCCAACATCATGAAAAATACAACAATGCATGAATAAGAGTTCTTCATCATATTAACATGTAAAAGCCCCTTACCCATAACCCCTCAACAAGTCTACAAGTTCAATAACCAAGTAAATCCCCATAATATTACTCAACCAATTAAACAAAACAAAAGATCAAAAGCAATGCCTAACTTTATATAACACAACATCAAGAGTATTCATCATCATTTATAGAAATATAGACCAATAGCATGTTCATTAATGAAACTAACATCATATAAGATCATCAACATATATAGTCAATATATGCATAAAGTTTACTTTATAAAACATAAGAACAACTTTCTATGACATCCCTCAAGGCCAACTAGTGCAATGTATAGGTAGACTCCCATAGCCCTACCTAGACTAAGTCAAACCCCTTAGGTCACTCGAGTTACTTTTTATTTTATTACTTAACCGGCAGAGATCACATATGATAAATCTGGAATACGGTTTCATGAAACGCTACTCCAAAAGAGGGTGGACTAGTTTCCAAGGTAATACCAAAACATAAACATAGCATTCTAGGTGGATCCACTAGCTAGTATTCCTATGGGGGCTACATTGTTCAAGAACTAGGAGATATTATTTGTACCCTCTATGTACATTCCATTTTAGTCTCCAATATCATGGTACAGTAGTGAACCTACCTTCCCACTTTTTGAAGGGACAGTCCTGATTACTAGTTCACTCAGTTCTAAGCTAGGGTCCCTTTTCGAAATGTCTTTAAGACTTAATTAATCATCATAGGTCGTATAGGCCATAGGGGACTAACCCCTTGTATATTCATAACATTAGCTCATTAAGAATTTCATGAGAATATCCTTTAAATACAACCCTCATATGTGATATCAATACTTCATCATCATCATGTCATAATAAGGCACATAGGCAATTCATAAGCAACCTTATATCATAAAATATAAAAGATATTCTCACACCTTCACAAAATTAAGACATTTCACCAACATCTACTTCATACAATCACAACATATGATTCAATTGAACTTCATCACCAAGTACAAGCCATAACAATTGAAGTAAAGGTCTGAGATCACAATCATACAAACTCTCCTTAAAAAGCCCTCATCATTGTTCTTTCCCTCATCCAATCCCAGTTTATCCATAATTAGGTGCAATAACATCATTCAATAGTAATTAAGACAAGAACTAAGTCAATTGTGTCAATACTAACCAATCAACATGAGTTCATAACCTAGAGTTAGGGAATCTGGGTAAATTCATAATCTAATCCACATAGTAGGTTAAATCATTAAGAACTAATATAATTGAACAAATATAAATCATAATATACTCATAATAATCATACGATACTATAAATAATACAATTTAGAAGATCAAATTCAGATTGGAAAGAAACCCATATTAAATCATCTTTTTGAAACCAATTTTTTATGAACCCTTTGGGGAAAGAAATCCTAAAGGTGAAAAGTTCCGATAAATTTCTAAACCTTGAAGAATGATGTAAAAAAGTGATCTTCTTGATGTCCTAGAACCCTTAGACCTTTCCCTTCAATGGAGTCTTCTTTGGGGGGAGAGGAAGTAGAGAGACGGTAGAGTAACTTGGGTTTGGGAATTGTGGGGTGTTATTTTGAGTCTAGGATTAAGGTAATTTATATAATCATTAAGTTAACTTAATTAATCACCCCTCAACCCCTAATTAAACCCCTAACGAATAAAATAATTGATTGACCCAACTTACACTTAACAGTGAACTCACAGACTTGACCTACTAGACCTCGACCTACGGTACGTAGGTCAGGATACGCCCTTTCCCCCAACCGTGTTGCACAACTGTAGTTTAATTCAGAGATTTGTCAATCTTGCCATTTTGGAAAATGGATAAGTGTTTGTCAACAGACGCATCAACGCCCCGTCTATTGGCCTACGCCTCGTCCTCTACAACAGTAGGTGGACACTGTCTTGTGACAACTTTTGGCCAAAACGAAAGGGTCCTCCTAAAGGACACTTTGGGTTGTCCTTGGGGAGTTGTGCCCTAACGTTTAAACCATTAACATGTTTTAATACTATTTTTATGCCTTTCCACCAAATTTCATCAAATTTTGTCTCCTAAAACCTTGTAAAATAGACTAGGGTACACTAGCACCTTTTTCACAATTCTGCAGATGTCATGGTTGACGTCATGACTCTAAAATTCCAAAATTACTTATAAACATTAATTTTGACCTAAGAACAATTTTACAAACCTTAGACACTCATGTGAGGCTCTATATCAGGCCTTTTACTTATGAAGTATTACACATGTATACTACACTATGTTCGTAATACATCACCCACACTGATAACATATTATTTATAGCCATATTAGGGTTGTAGGGAGGAGGGACATCATAAAAATATTACATTTTATACTAACAAGTAGCACTTCCACCATAAGTTTATCTAACCGAAAAAGCTATGACTACACAATAGTTATAACTTCCACCAAAAGTGGATAATCAATTCAAGAGAAAGATTACTTACAATTAAATACCTGCATTCTTCTCCTTCAATAGCTATCTTCAAATACCACCCTAACTTCTTGGTATTCATACAATTAATAGCAATATAATACAATCATGAATCATACAACAACCTACTCAATTGCATAACCTCTAATAATCGTTCCATTCAAGTTAAGGTTTAGTGTTAAGAAAAGAGGAATATCCATGGGTGTTTAAAGAATTATGTGAAAAAACGTAATCAATACTTCAATTTATCCATGAAAACCCATGTTCAATCATAATTAAGTCAATCTATGTCAATAGATTATGTTTTGAAAGAGACCCACGAATTTGGATTAAACCTATATTTTGGGGAAGTTTGAAAACGCATTTGGAAGGGCTTCTTGGTGAGTTAACCAAGAATATAGAACTCCCATACCTTAGTCAATGAATCCCCATGAAATTCGTGTGAAAATCTCCCATCATCATGTCCTTGATAAACTCCATCCATGTTCTTCAATGGAGGTTTTAGAGAGAAGACTATTTGGGAAGGAAAAAGAGTTGTAGTTTTATTTGGGGGTCTGGACTTTTGGTGAATTAACGGATTATTTTAGGGTCCTATAAGTTTATATAGGTCATTAATTAATCATCAAAACGAGCACCTAAAACCCTACTTTAACAAGTAACTAAAATTCCAACCCTCAACATACATGAAAATTTAAAAACATTGGCATCATCTACGACCCTCCACCTACGGACCGTAGGTGGAGTTACAGTCCATATTTTGTCTCCATAAGTCATGATTGTACTTCACTATTATTGGCATAACTTTTTACTCCGACATCGGAATTGGGCAAACTAGGTGGTGTTGGAAATAGGACTCAGATATATATAATTGGATAGGTATTTCACCATCTAATTCATTGTGAGCTATGAGACATGAACATTTGATGTTTACCCTCAACTTACATAAAATATAAAAGTGTTTTTCGAAAACTTATTTTGGGGGTTATTTCTAAGGTTTAGTTTACGGTCTTGCTAGATTATAAAGTTGATTAATCAATAATCTGGAAAACCCCCATGAGCCATTAATTATATTTATCAACTTTATTCCTAATCACCAACTTAAAAACTAGAAGGCTGCAAATTTGCATCAATTACGGCCACTACCTACGGACCGTATGTGGTATTATGCCCCGTACTACATGGGCATCATTTGACTCAGGGACTACACATTATGTAGTTAAACTCACCAAAGATAAGTCCCAAGAGAAGACCAGGACTTATGGTCTGTAGACCAGTTTACTGGCCTTAGTTAGGGGTTTCCGAGGTGAAGCTATTTTTGACAGCTTTTGGCTCCAAGGTTAGGTCCTCCTCAAGGACCCCTAGTGTGGTCGTTAGGTGATGTACTTGGACGTTTCGACCCTAAACATGTCTTTCTATATTAAGGTTAATCTCCACTAATATTAGACTCCAAACGACACACCGAAAAAAGGAAAATATACTAGAACACACTAGCACACAAAAGACTAGTTTTCGGTTGTCTTGGTCGTTCTTTGACGTTTAAGTACTAACACGTCCAAACCAAGTTAATTATATCAGTTTAGGTCTAGAAACATCACTTTAAAAATTTTTTAAGTTATTATTCACATTGTAAGGTTATAGCTCACACTATAATGTTTCTGGGTTTTTCAGTTCGACTCATAAGGGATAATTTGAAGATGACCAAAAGTCAGAAAAAATTCAATACCAACAATCGAAAGAGGCACCTTGAGTGAATGGTATGTGACTTGGTCTATTTTAAACTAACACCCATGAAGTGGGGGATGCGTTTTGGAAAAAAGGAGAAACTTAGTCCCTGGTATGTGGGGTGATATGAGATTTTGAAACGTGTTAGAAGTGTTGCCTATGATTTGTTCCATAATGGTTCTTAGGAATGATCATCTTGTGGATAATTTTACTTGGGAGGACGCCGCCGATATGATGTTCCGATTTCCTCATTTTTTCCTTCCTCTTCTAGTTATAGTTGAGCTTAGTAATTCATCCTAGTTTTTGTTTATGAAGGATCGTGAGTGTATTTGAACTTTCATGATTTATCCTTCATGTATGCATGCTTTTGTAGAGAATTCATGTTTTATATGTGTCTTGAATTTACATGAATTATATGTTCTTCATACTTGTTCTCACTTGATTATGTGGTTGGCCTATTTGACTTCATGTGCTATTTCTAGTTATGATATTGCTCAAGTATGAAGTGATCAAATGATGTATGGGCTCCATTTTGGTGTAAGGACCCTCAAAATGTAATAGGATGTACTACACCGTCATAAAAGTTTTATGAGTAAATAAATTGTTAAAATAATAAAGTACAGCTTTTGGAGTCAGTTTGAAGAGTTTGGAAGTGAAAAGTGAAGTAACATCCAAGATGTCCAGAAACTATTTTTTTACATATTGGTGTGTTCTAGTATGTTGTGCATGTTATATGTGTTTTTTTGAGTCTAAAATTAGTGGAGATGACTCTAGTATCTTAATAAACATGTTTAGGGTCAGAACATTCGGGTACGTGCAGCGATCTTTATAATGAACTAGGTTTAAATAGAGCTTCACAAGTGTTTAATGAGTTAATAATGAATTAAAATTGTGCATTTTAATGTTTTAAATCAGTTTGGTAAGTTTGGAAGTCAAACGTCAAGGCATGACCAAGACATTCGAAAACTAGCCTTGTGTGTACGTTAGTGTGTCCCTGTATGTTGTGTGTGTTTTTATGTGTTGTTCGGAGTCTAAAAGCAGTGGGGATGACCCTAAACCATATATGGACATTTTCAGGGTCAATTATGCGGTTACAACACCCCAAGGACCGCCCTAGGGGTCCTTGAGGAGGACTCAACCTTGGACCAACAAGCTGCCCAAGGCAGCCAAAGTTGCTTATTGGAGAAAATAGTCCACGCCAGAGACATGATGCATCTTGGGAAAAATTTTTGGTCTAGTGTCTCAAAAAAAATTATTTTACAAAATCTTGTGGGAATAGCTTCGAATCGCGGACTTGTTTCCCGACGATAACTCCGAAAATTTAAGTTAAGTTTCACTTGTCTAAAAATGTCCAAGTTATTTTGGGGTGTTTTGGGTATTTATTGGGTTTATTATACAATGTTATTCTAGGTCATCAAACACCCTTTACCCTAATAAAAAATTCCAACCCTCAATTAGAATCCAAAATTTGACATGCTCTCCCTTTCGTCTAAATTATCTCTCTGAGTTGAATCCTCCATTGGAGAAGCTTCAATCTCCAAGGGAGAAGACCAAATCCTTCAACAGTATTCACCAAATCTTGTGGGTTTATTCATATTAAGGTATTTTAGTTCATCCTTGAACCTTTTTTCATTCAAGGAGCTATCCCAAAGACTTTACAAAAAGGATTTCAAACTCCGTTTTCTCGTATCTTTGACTCTAAGCATGGGTGTTTGCATGAAAATATTTTATTGAATGAAAAATTGTATTATCAATTTTAGTTGATGATTTTAATCTCAAAACGCCAATGAACCCATGCTTGTGGATATTATCAACTTTTGGTTTATAAAGTGGGTTTGTTACATTTGAATAGATAATGTTAGAGTCGTATTTCTTTATTTTGTGTTGTGAATAGGTATTGCCTCATTATCCATTATTATGAGGATTTTTCGAAGTACTGAAAAAGTTTTCGATGTAATGGATGTGGGGTAAGTTGGTTTCTTTTGTTTAGTTCCTATTGAAGTAATCTTTAGTGGTATGGTCCATCATTGGTAGAGGTTTTTACTTGAAGTATATGAATATGTGTACGAATATGAGTATTGTTATTATGGCCTTGAAGGAATAGTATGTGAAGTTAGGTTATTTTATGATGTATATGCATTATACATGTTAGGAAGTTGGAAATGTGTATCTTGAAGAGGTTATGTCTAAATGATATATCTATATATTTGAAGCATGCTAGTGTGTAAATTATGATGAATGTGGGTATGAGCATGTCTAGATGTCAATGTTATGGATTATTGTTATTATTTGAAAGGTATGCTCACATGTACTCACACACACACACACACACACTTTGAATATGTGAATGAAGTTTATGAATGAAAATGGGGAATTTTAGATAGACACTATTCGAGACTAGAGATGAACTGTCTATACCATTCCCTACTAATACTAAAGAACTCGAGTAATGAATGTAAATGGGGATTTTGGGTAGAACACTCTTCGTGAGTTGAGATTAAGTGTTACGTAGCAACCTCATTATTCCCAACAGCTTTCTAAGATAGGTTGGAGGTTAAATACCTTTCCTGATTTTAGATTAGGTGTTCAAAAGTAACCTCTAGGGACAAGTACCCTTAGTGAGTTGAGATAAAGTACCCTTAAGACGTGCTAAATAGTTATTCTTTAACCTATAGGTAATGAATGTTTAAGAACCATGGGGGAGGTACGCTTAGCACCGAGACTATTCGAAGAAGGGGTTGGTACACTTCGTGAGTACAGATGTTGTATCCAATGTACCTCTTGAGATGAGTGCTCCTTCTTAGTAGAGAATGAGTTACTTATAAGCAATCTCCTTAGCCCTTAACTATCTGCTCGCATAGGTGTAATTATTGGAAAATCCATGTAAAGGATCAAGAGTTACCCTACCTTAGGAAAGTACAAATCCCTCATCTAGCAGGGGTCAATACTGGGATTCCATGTCTAGCTCTCATGGACTTTGTCGATTAAAGCTATCCCCCAAAAATGAATATAATGAACTAAGTCTTATAAATGGTGTACTACATAAGGTAGGTGGTGGTATGATACGCTTTCTATCCATTGTACAAGTAGGAATTTGGAGGGATCCTTGGTGTGTCTTTTTGTGAAAATGAATGAATGGGTCATTATGTGATCTAAATGAAGTAATGCGACTTTATGTCTAATCAAAGTGAAACATGTTGATTCTATGTCTAAGATTCATGAAGTATGATGATTCATGTGTAAGATTTGTGAAGATTATGTATATGATGAATATGACGCGCCTAGTCTAAGGGAATTATGAAGGAGAATTAATGTGGGAGTAGTAGTATGGGCTGCTACTTTCACATTGCACAAAGTTTAACTATGGTGTTGTCTTGGAGGATGGTTCTAATGTGAAGTTGTTATATGTATGTATGTCCTCTAGTGTCTCTAATATTGAATGTTGACTTGTGAAATAAGATGAAGCATGCCTATCTTTAGTGAACCTTAGGATAACTTTGCGTAGAAATAGTCGTTATGATATATGAGTTCACTATAAAGTATAAATCTATGTTGAAATTACGGATGTTTTACTTTACGTGTTAAATGGTCATCTATTTATTTTTTGTGACTATATTCATGAAGGTTTTACTTAAGTAACATGAAATCTTTATTTCAATTAAAATGTCCTCTTTTGCAAGATTTTCATAATGGTATCTTTAGTACAGTGTTTGTACTAACCCCATACTTTTCAATACTCTATAAGTATAGGTTTAAGGCAAGTGAAGGTTCCTAGAAGGCAAAGCTTTGGAAGTTGACTCTCTCAAGATTCGTTATGTATTCATATTTTCGAGAAAATAGTTTATGCTTTTTTAGTTTCTTCTTTAAGACTTATTATGTATTTATTGCAATGTAAAGGGATGTGACCCTAAGATATTTAGGATGTGTCTTTAAGTTTTCTTGTTACAAGGAGACTTATTCCTAAGTATTTTATAAAAGAGTTTCTTATTATTATTGTTGTGAAAAGTTTTTATTCCGCACATCTTTTCATAACTTATGCAATGCATGATAGCTAAGAGTTTTGTACAAGACCTCCGAGGGGTCAAGTACGGCTTGTGACGACTAAAGAGTTCTCCTTTGTTCTAGGGTGTACTTTCGGTTCGTTATATTATTAATCCCCGAGGAATATCCTAAGGGTCCTTGAATAGGACCAAAACACTGGCCAAGAAATCATCTGGGCAGCAAGTTTTTGAAGTCAATGGTTGTCGTGCCTTTTTAACTTAAAGGAACAAAAATTGGCCTGCGACGCGGTCTCAACACGAACCCTTCTACCTCAAAATTCTTTCAAAACATAAATATGGGAGGTTCCTCCGCGCTGCGCAGTCGTATTATAGATCTTGTCGCATTGTTTAAAAGTCAAGTTGGACATTTCTAAAAGTCCAAATAAGAGTAGGGGTGTTTTTTTTGTAGTTTGGGGTCTGTTATAAACGGTTTTTAAGTCATTTATACCCCATTCCAAAGTCAAAAACATAAAAACCCAATGAGAAATAAAAAATCCTAAACCCTCTTCTTTTCAAAAATTATCTCAAAACTACATTGGAGGCCAAGCTCAAGCTCAAGATAGAAAATGCATTTTCAAATTATTTCTTCTCCAATTTCATGAGTTTTTCAATCAAAAAGGTATGGTAACTATTTATTGTTTAATAACCTCTCATTCAAGGAGTTCTATCTATGATTTTCAAAAGTGATTCAAAGACCAAAATTCCCAATTTTGAATCTAAGCATGGGTTCCTTTTCAAATAATTTTCTATGTAATTATAATGATGAATAAATGTTGAATTAGTGTTTTTATGATGATTTCCTATGGAATTCATTAAATAACCCATGATCCTCCTAAATGTTGAAATTGGTCTATAATGTAGGTCTTTGTGAATATAATTTTATGTTAATGAATTGTACTTGAATTGGATTGTATTGTTAGATTTGATATATATATCTATATAAATTGATTATAAATTTTGCGTGACTGATATATGTTTATCATGGATTTGAGAATTGGTAAGTGACCTAATCTCTAGTCTATAGTATGAAATTGATGTTGTGTGGTATGGTCCACTTATGGTGGCGGTCTTTATTCCTTGTCTATCTATGCATGTTGTGATCATGGACTTGAAGGAAATAGATGTAAAGTGAATTGTTTATTATGATGCATATACTTATGATGTTGTGTGATAGAGTTTATATAAGAACTCCTCAATGCTAGCATGATATCTTAAGTATGTCGATGATGAGGAGTATAATGTGAATGATCATGTTAGGGATAAAGTGTGGTCTACAGTTCCCAAATGTTCTATTGTGAGTTGTTCATGACTTGGGGATACTGTGAAGGTGTTGTGATCCTTTTAAGGGAAGTTCCCTCAATAACATTGTTGTTTCTATTATTTTATTGTGAGACCACTATGTACGAAAATTGTGCATAACTATGAGTATGATATGTTTATGGCGTTAATTGAAAGTATAATTCTCATACGAACTTTTATATATTGTTATGCACGAAAAGTATAAGACTAATGAAGTATGAACATATGGTTTTCTAAAAGGTCGTTATGTGAAAGACTTTCTCACTTAGGTACACACACATGAATGTATGAATGAAGGATCTTAATGATAATACAGTGAATGAGAGTCTCTTGAAAGATTTTCCAAATTGTCCTCTACACTAGACTATGTTATGGATGTTATGATTATGTGAAAGGACATTCCACATGATATTGGTTTGATGAAAGGACATTCTCATTATATAACCTATGAGCTATGTACATGTTATTCAAGGATTTAAGAACCTAAGGCCTATCTTATGAACCTATGTTTAAGAAAGACTTAAAAGACTTTTCAAAAAGGGAATTTAAAATAGCATCGAGTGAACATGACAAGGAGAGGTGCTCCATCATAAGAGGTTCACCCAATGTTCTCATGAGGTGGAAACTACAATGCGAATTAGGATAAAAGAGGGATTCTAGTAACAACCTCCTAGTTCCTTAACTATGTGCCCCCATAGAAATATTAGCAATTGGATCCATCTCAATGTTATTATGATGTATTTGTCTTACCTTGGAAAGTTAGATGCCCTCTTTTTGGTGTCAGGGGTTGACATCGGATTCCATGTTAGCTCAAATGGTCTAATGTCAGTTGTGCCGAAGTTTCCCGAATGTTAAAATGAACTAATGCAAGTAAGAAGATGAATACTAACTATGACTACCTAAGAGATGTTGCTTAGTGTGGGTAAGGGAATGCTACTTTACCTATACATTGAATAAGTAGGTCTTTAAGGGAATTCTAGGGTGTTTTTTATATGTGTGTACACATATATATATGTTTTAGTTATGTATGATACTATTATTACTTGTTACACATGGTATGTACGTTATTAGTCTAACTTGATATGCATGATGTGTATCCTACTATGTAGGAATGTTGTTGGCTATACTTGTCATGATGATATATGAGGTGAAGGGCAATGATTGTGATCCCCTTATTAGTTTACATTGTATGTGTGAGGTTATGAGGTTTCATTTATACGTTGCACTAGTAGAATTATATTGGGGTTATGACTAAAGTCTTTTGATGTGTTGATGAAATGAACTTTAAATATGCAATGTTTACTATGGTTTCATATTGGTGATGTTTGTAGTATGGACTTGTATATTGTTCTTTGAGTGTGAATAAATACTAAAGGGGTTATGATTATGATGTAGTAAATGAATGGGTTCTTATATGAGGTCTATAAAGTATGTGCGTCTCATTTCTAATGTTAAATGCATGTGCTGTGACTTATTGAAAATGATGTTCCTAGTCTAGGATGACCTTAGAGGAATACTTGGTGTGAATACCATAATAGGATGCTACTTGCACATTTCACTAGTGTGACCTGGGGTTGTCTTAGGTGATGGTTCATATGTGAAGATTATGTTTATGATGTGCTTGTGTCATTATGAATGAATGTGCTTAAATTGATGAAGGCTGCATGAATGTTCACCTTAGTGACCTTAAGGTGATACTTTGATATGAATTGTGGAATGGGACACTACTCATACGTCGCATTAAAGTATTACTTAAGGTTTCTTTAGGTAAAAGAGTTTACATAAAAAGGAAAGGTAATGTATTGGAGAGATACTGAATGTATCTTAAATGTGATAAATGACGTTATGTGTTTTTGTAAATACTATACATGCCTATTATAATGTATTGAACTATATTGTGATTATTATATCAAATGTTCATGATGTTTCTCTAATAACACATGCTGCAAGTTTTCTCACTAAATCTCCTCTTTTAAGCATGTTGATTCATGGTTATCATACTTAGTGAATTCTTGTACTAAGACCATTATTCTTCATATTTTTACACCAAAGTGTAGGTGGTGATGGCTAAAGGTTTTTCTTACAATGAAGAGATTGAATTTCTATTGCCAAGTTAGGGTGTGTCCTTAATGAATCAAGGAAGTTGATGTTCAGAGTTTCTTTAAGTTCATATAATATATTAGTAATGTTTCTTTTGTATTGCAAGGGTCATGTCCCTTAGTATTTATGCAATTCGTGTCTAAGATGGAAAGACGAGACTTACTACTTCAATCATGTATTAATTGTTTCAAATTAGATGACTTTTAGTCTTGTGTTGTGGTATGAAAAAGTTCTAAATTTGCTGCTATTTTACATTATGTCACGAGCAAAAGTACACCCTAGAAATTATGGAATCTTTCAAGTCTGAACACGTCATACTTGACCTCTCGGAGGTCTTGCACAATCCCTTAGACATCATTCATTGCATATATACGAAAAGTAGTGCGAAATTAAAACTTTTCTTTCAAAACATAATGCCCAATAATTTCATAAAAATGTTAATATATGTCTCAAAAATCATCTATGATATTATTAGTACAATAGTCTTGGGTCACAGCCGATAAAAGTCTAAACATAGAAAAGAACATACAAGACATCATAGTGGTGGTGCCCTTGGATGCTATGAGGAATTACCTATCTTCTCTCATTGGAAGACTTGGAAATCTACCCTTCAAATCCAATAAACCTTCTCCAGTACAACATTGGATTAGAATGTAGGCACAAATATGCATTTGTACGACATGTTCTAAGTATGGAAACTATCATACTAAAACATAAGGTATCTAAAAGGGTTAGTCAATAATAGTCATAGTCATGAGATATAAATCATAAGCACAATAAAGCATCATCAATAATATAAGATTTCATATTTTACTTATTGTCCTTCTTACTCAAATGAACTACTTCACAAACCACCTCCAAGTATACTTGTGCAAGGCTAAGGTAAAATCCTATACTACTACCAAAGCTAAGTACCTCTCTTTGGTCATTCTTTATCATAATTAATATTCATAATTAAGAACTAAATTCATCATACGATACGAGCACGATTCCCCAATGACCTAAAAGCACACTTGGGCAATGCATGTGAAGCATCCCATTCTACGTCACACACTAAGCATGTCTTGAAGTAACCCTAATCCCTTTCATTGTAGTTTAAGATTCTCTAGTAGACCAACTTCATATCGACAACTAACTATCATCTTATGTCAATCATGTCATGGAATGCGACTATAATCATTATCCAAGGTAAGCATACATCATGTAGAGGTTATGTCATAGGTAGCCTTAAGCCATATTTGTGCAATGTATGGATAGCATCCAATACAACCATCCATACTAATAACTTCTCTAAACTAACTTAATACAAGCTAACATAGGAAGGATACAACCATGCTAAACCACCATGAAACTAATTATGTAGATGCAAGCTAATCATACGGGAACATGAATCCTCAACCCTAAAATATCATGACAAACTAATCCCAAGATATGTCATGAAACACACCTTACATGTAAATGTAGCTAACATTAAGAGAATATATGCCTTTCCCCTAAAGTACCATGAAATGGTTTTTGCCAAACCAAGTCAAGCTACCATGATCAATAATCCTAGAAACACAAGACAAGGCTAAACATGAGATAGTTTACTTCCTCCATCCCAATCTACCATGAATTTCATCACCTCAAGATACCATGATTAATTAAACCAAAGATTCCATGAGATTCAACATCGTAAGCTACCATGAGTATTTCAACTCAAGCCACCTTGAGATTTACTATCTCAAGCTACCCTTGAGATGTACCATCTCAACCTATCATGAGATTCACATCTCACTCTAACACACCTTGGTGTTATCTCACCAAGTCAATTAAACCATAAGAGGATACTCAATACAACTTCAACATATTGTAGTTTATCATATCTTTATTCATTTTAGGTTCTTAGGTCAACCTAGAGTTCATCTATGTGGGAGAACTTGATTTCCCTTACTTGTTCATGTCTAAGTGTAAATAAGAATAAAACATCATCACAATCCCTTCATAATGACTTTACCCCCAAAGCCCTAGCATCAACAACGTAACAGCCCGTAATAAATTAACTACCTTCAATTTTAAAATTTAATTCATTCAATTTGGTCATTAGAAGGTAATTGTAATCATATTTCATCACATAGATTCAATTAAAACTTACAAGTCAAGATCTTCTTTGATCATTAAGCCTAGTTCAATTCATATCTAGTTTATTCAATCATGATCTAATAGTATACAATATAATTGAATTAAAAGAATCAACTTAGAACCTTCATCTAGTCTGTAATGGCCTAAAACCTCCATGATCACCTTCAACATCAATTAATACAATTCACCATAAAAATATCATGAAAAACACACATAATAATCACATGAACATAATTGAATGTTACCTACTAGATTGGCATCACAATCAAGTCCAACCCACAATGCAATCAAAATCATCTATAGATTAGGGTATTTTGGATTCACAATTGAGGGATAACTAGGGGACTCAGTGAATGGAAGAATACATCGATAAATAATATTAAAATACCTTAGATTAGAGCCTTAAACCCAGCTTGATTCCTTGGTGAATTCTTCCTAAGAGCAGCCCCTAATTTCTCTTCTTCTTGAATGAGGTTCTTGGGAGAGTTTTGACTAGGGAGAAGTGTTGTTTTGAGATTTCTCATCGTGTGTTGGGATATTTACAGGGGTAAGGGGTTAAATAATTCTTTAAAACTGTTTATAACGGATTCCAAGATACCCAATTTCCCCCACATTAATTTACCCTTTTATACAAGAATCTCAACTTAAATTTTTGGAACTTTCGTCGGTAAACAAGTCCCCGACACGGAGCTGCTCTCGCATGATTTTTTGAAATAAATACAAAGATAGTAGAGTCTTCCTTGTGTCCGCGATGTGGAGAAAACTTTTTTCCTAAGGAGACCGTAGTCTATGATGCGGACATGTTTCATGCAAGAACAAATCGATGCTGCCTTGGGCAGCTTGTTGGCCCAACGTTGGTTCCTCTTCAAGGAGCCCTATGGCGGTAATTTTGGAGTCATGCCCATACGTTTCCATAAAACTACGTCTGTATAAATTTTAAGAATCTTCCCTATACATTTAAGCTCCAAACACTACTTCAAACCTTATGAAACATACTAAGACACTCAAGCACGTCTCAAGGCTAACTTTCAAACTCTTCGGACGTTCTTGGAATCACCTCCAAATTGTTCGAAACTATATTTAGTCATTTTAGGACATCATAAGCTCATGGCACACATGTTAACCTTTATTTTTTCTTAATGCATTTTTGGGTGTTTACAGATTATGCGATGAATGTATGCTAATGGTTTGTATAATACCTTCGAGAGGTCGAATATGCCATGTTACAACTAGGGTGTTCTCTCAAATCATGATAGTTAGACATGTTAAGCTATATGAGAAGGATAATAAAATCCTTCTTGCATATGGTGAAGTGATGAAATGTATGCATATTTGGTAGTTTGTATAGTTTCTACCTCATGATGATGCATTGTTGTATTAAAGAATGGAGTTAATGTTTCCTCCATTGTTATTGAATTATCATTATATAACGGGTGTTGCTTGATCTTCTAGTCTTTTGTCGTTAATTCCAAAAAGATATTTTAAGTGTCATTATGTAACACCCTGTATACTATCTGTAAAAGCTCTATTTATACAACACTTATAAATTGCCCTCTGGTATGGCTATGTAATAAGTTTCCTATGCGAATAGTTGCAATAAAATAGATTTAAATTGAAGTATCCATACATTTTGATGCGACCCGATTAAGTTGACGTTGATGGAAGTATTAACACTTTAGGTCATAAGGTGGTATTTGAGTCTAAAGTTTAAAGTGACATAGTGTATATTAGATTTAAGTAATGCTGAAGTTATTAAGGTCTAGGAATGGAACAAATATTAAGGTTCTTGCTTAACTTCACTAAACTAGAAGGTGAAGTAGGTGCATCACCTACTTCGACTTATTGACTAGACCAAGTAGGTGTATCACCTAGTAAGACTCTTTTGTCCATGTTATTTGGCCAAGTACATTATGTTGATTAATGATTATAGGTGATGTAATTTAGTATTTTCTTTTATACTTGAATATTATATGATGATGATAACAATTCTGATGAAGGAGTTTCATGGATTTGGGATGAAATTTTGAAAGGGTATCATCGAGGCCACTGGTAAGAACTTCAAGGCTATGGACTTGCTATTGTAGTATTGTAATTTTATCTATGGAAATGTTGATTACCTGAAGTATGAACGATGAATTTTTGAATGTATCACTTGTTATGAATGTGACGATTGTGAGATGATGATAGTTTTGTTACTATGTGGAATTTAGGCTAATTTCTATGCATGTCTTATGACTACGTTATGAAGTAATGCTCTCATATGATGTTGGGTTTGCAATGAAAGGGTTTTCTCATCCTAGAACCTATGAGCTATGAACATGTTATGTGAGTGGTTGAACTCTTAAGACCTGTGTTACGAATTGAAGATAAGAAATACATAAAGACACTTCAAAAAGGGAATTTAGCTTAGCACCAAGTGAAATTTCTTTTGAGAGGTGTTCCTTAAAAAAAGAAGTGAGGTTCACATTATGTTTTCTCTTGAGGTAGAAACTATAGTGCGAATTCTCATAAAGAGGGTTTCTAGTAACAACCTCCTAGTTCTTAAATGTATGCCCCCAACCTTAGCAAGTGGGTCAACCTAGATTCTATACGATTGTTTATTTACCTTGGCAAGTCGGAAAGCATCCTTTCGATTTGAGGGTATGACACTTGATTCTATGTAGTTCACATGGTCTATGTTGGTTATGGCAAAGTTTCCCGAATGGTAAAATGAAATGAATGAATGTAAGAAGATTAAGGCTAACTAGAAATATTTAAGAGATGTTACTTAGTGTAGGTAAAGGTATTGGACTTCACATATACATTGTTGGATGAGTTCTGTGATTTTTGGATGGGTTCTGTTATTGTTAGATGAGTTCTGTGATGTTTAGTTGTGGAATGCGATGCTATCTAGAGATTGCACGAGTAGGGTTTGAAGATGTTAGCATTTAGGTTCAGTAGGTCTTCTCCAAGACCAATATGTGAAAGTCCTTACTTGTTGAATGTCTCTTAAATAGATGTAACACCTCTAAAATGACTTAGATGTAACTAGAGAATAACAATTGTGTCTTGATGATTTGAAGTCCTAAAATGAGTTCATTCATTTTAGTAGGCAGTGTCTAAAGTTTGATGATGTTTGGAGGTTAAATGTCAAAAATGTCCATGACATTCAAAATGTTTGCCTTGAAACGACCTTGGGTGCCTTTGTGTGTTTCGTTGAGTTTTACGTGTTCCTTTTGATAAAATTGATGTGAGATATCCTAAACTCATATACAAATATATTATTGTTGGAAATATCCATGCAAAAGTCACCAAAAACCAACCAAGGGTCCTTGAGGAATTAGCCATCTTAGTGGCCAAAACATGATAACGCAGTCCCGCCTACGGAGGCAATCGACGCCCAGTAAGCTGGTCGACACCCCGTAGCTGGAGGGAGTAAAAGGTGGCTTAGGCGTGGGAGCTTGTCATTATTTTTTCCAGCCTATGACCCAAACAACAGACCAGCACGACGGTCCGTTGGTTGGATAAGCCATCACGATAGCCAAGAGTAGGTGTATCTGCAATTTCGCCTGGTTCACTTTTAAGTGAAGGGGTGAATTGCTAAATTCACCACGTCCAAATAAATGTTTAGGCGGTTTCATAAGGTTATTATGTGTATAATAAATAGTTTTATAAGTGTAAAACACTTAGATAAATTCTTTATTCCAAATCAAAACGCAAATTCTCTAAGAAATTCTCTATAACTCCATTGGAGCCAAAACTCAAGATAGCGCTTGGATTGAAGACTTCTTTTGTGATTCTTCATCAATGCTTCATAAAATTCGTGGTCTAGAACAAATTAAGGTATGTCCTTCATCCTTGAATCTCTTTTCTTCAAGGAGCCAATCTTCAAAGTAATTTCTAAAGTCTTTCAAAGATGAACTTGTCCAATTTTGTAATATATCCATGGGTTCTTGCATTAAATGATTTGAATCATTGTAAATTGATTGAATTGTTTTTAATTATATGATTTTAACATAAAATCTCTATTAACCATGTAATTCATTCAAACCTAGATTTGACTACTTTATTGCTGAATTGAATCTCTCAATGCTATTGAATTATTTAGTAGTTTGATTAGGGCTATTGAATTATGAATGAATCATGATAGAATTTTTAGTTGGCTGCCCAAAATTCATAAATTCAAGTTTAAATATCTTTTATTTATCGTAGATTGTAATTATTGGATTGAATTGGTTATCATGGACATTAGCAAGGGCCCTTGAGTATTGTGTTTGTTGAGTTGACTATCGATTAAAGGTGTGAGGATTGGATCAATGGTATGTTGAAAAATCTTTCTCTATATTATGTATTCTACTTCTTAGATGATGATGATGTTTTGTATGGTCCACTTATGGTTGCGGTGCTCACGTGCTATACTTGTGAGTATTGTGCCCTTGTAGGCATTACTTTATGAATTGTTAATGATGTGGCCTCATCGGCATTACTTCAAGTATTATGGTTTATCATTTTATAACTTTATTATTGCATTTTATTAATTTCATAATGGCTTAAGTGTTTATGTGTATTAAAAGCATAAGTTCTTCTAGTTGATGATGTTTGTCTCTACAAGACTATAGTGTATTCGTTATGTGGATTACTTGATGTTGAAGTATGATGTTTCTTGATAGATTGTATGATATTTGTGATACTTATATTTATGGTATTATAGTAGTGAGTAAGCTGACCTAAAGATTGTATTGGTTACACCTATGTGCTATTAGAATAATATGATATATGTGATATGGTGAAGTATGTCTCTTTCTTGTTTCTATAGACTTGTGTCCCTTTCTTGATTCATGTACAATGTGAATATGTGAATTAGTATGCTAAAGCTTCTTATTATTGTGTGTGTGATTGACATGTGACCTTGAACATTTTTAAGAAGTCCTTTATGTGGAACATTCAACATAGTTGAATTGTTATGATATCATCGCATTTGAAAGCTGTAATGGTATCCTTCTTGTGTGAATGACACAATTAGGATTGGTTGGGTGGAACGGAATGAAATCATCCTTGGGGAAGTCATTGAGCTATACTCTTAGCCATTATCAGTAGCCTTAGTGGACCCTCTTTGGTAAGGTGTAATGTGATTGGGTGAACTAGATATGAAACCACTTCACGTGTTCCTTTATTCAACTACTATATGAGAACAAATGCTTGCATCGAGTGAGTATGGTTTGGGAAGTAGCTCTGGTTAAGGATGAGTCTAGGGTACAAATTAACCCTTCATATTACTTAACCATGTGCCTACATGGGATGTGTCCTAGTTCTACCATTGGCCATAGAACAAACCTCCAACGGAGTAGGTTCATGACTGGAATCCAGGCAAGATAGTGTGGTCTATGTCGGTTATTCCCTATTCTCATCATGTGGAATACCCGCTAATATTGGAGAAGTTCTATGAAATTTAGATGGTGGTATGGGACGTATCTAGACATTGCACAATTATGTTTTGAATATCTTATTGAGTGAGTCCCTAAGTCTTTGCCAAGACCATTACTTGAATGTCCTTATGTGTTGAATTTCTCTTAATGAATTATAAAGATAATGACACAAGTTGGGAAGTATTTTAATGACTAAGGACTTACCTAGAGTAGTTAAGGGTTTCTTAGTTAATGTATGAAGGGGGCAAAGGAATGGTCGCTTCATCTCTTACCTAGGTAAGTTTTAAGAATTAATTAGATAGGGAAAGTAAATAGAGTAGGCATGATCTAAACTTAGGTAGTATTTTAGGATTATTTAGGTAATCTTGGAAAAGGTGTATGGGTGGTATCTTCTTGCATTAATTATGTCTTTTGATAACCTTTGGGAAGAGAATGTTATATATATATATATATGCTATTATCTCAAGTGAGAATGATCGTATATTAGGTAGCCTAAAGGATCTCTTAGTGTGTATAAAGGGATTGTATGAGCGCTAGCTTCATAACTCACTCAAGTGAACCTTAGAATCACCTTTGGTAGGAGGATCTCATGTTTATGTGTTTTGTTTGTGATATTAATGCTATTTGGTAAGGTGTTGGGTTTATGGAATCTTACACTGAATTTGAGTGAAGTTCACTGTATAGTTCAATAAATTGATATAAATTGACTTTTAACTTGTATTGTGTCCTAAATGTGATGTTTGGTTCTTAAATATGGTTCGTATGCTTATGATATGATGTTTTAATCAAAAAGAGCATATTTCTCGTAAATGTTTGTTTCTCATGTTTAATGCATTAAGTCATACTTAGTACATATGTTTGTAATAATTCCATACATGTTGTTATATCTAAAGGTGTAGGTGGAAGGTGAGTAGCATCTTGAAGCAAAGCTTGGAAACTAAAATTTTTTCAAGCAAGTTGAAGTATGTCGTTACTTGAGTCGAGGGAATAACTATATTTACATTTCTTCTATTCAAAGTATTGTAATAGACTAACTATTTCTATATTCGTATTGTATGGGCCGTTTTGCAAGTATTCTTGAGAATAAGATTGACATATGTTGAGATTTAAAGTTTTTCATATGATTTGAATATGAAAGATGTTTTATGATATTTTGTGTTAAAAGTTTTAATTCCGCACTACTTTTCATACATGTATACTATGAATGATGTCAAAGGGTTTGTACAAGACCTCCGAGAGGTCAAGTACGCCCAGTCGCACTCTGAGAGTGTCGTATCTTCTAGAGTGTGATCTCAAGGTGTGACACAACAATTATTATTTTTAACTCTACTAGAGATCACAACTATATTTGCACTTTTGGCATGATCTTCCTTAAGGTGTGGATTTTTTTTTTATGTTGGTATTTTTATGATTTTTTTAATATATATAAAAAGAGCTTCACACCATTTGAAAATGAGCCTTAGAATCACCTTTTGTAGGAGAGTAATGTTTATATATTTTGAAGTAATTTTTATCCTACGTTGTGGAATGTGACCTTTTGTGTTTATGTTGATTTAATGTGGTCTCTTATACTTGTCTTATGATGTTTCACTCGAAAAGAGCATGTTTTATACAAATGTCCTTTTAGAATGATTTCATGAATTACACCATACTTATTGCATTATAATGTACTAATTCCATATATTTTATGGCACAACCCGGGAGCACCCCCTAGATGTAACCGGAGTCGTCGTCCTCGGAGATGACTAAGACTAACCTCTTAGCACTCGGCATTACATTTCACAGGTTAAAAAGTGCCGAAAATTAAAATTTTTTGGATACATCTAATATTATGAGGTTTACATAAACCTCTCACTTACACATCATATATATATATTCGTAGTTTACATAGACTCCTCACATAGGAAGCTTACATAGGTTTCTACTTTTTAAAAATCTACATACACAATATACAAAGATAGTCTAATAGGTATGTGTCACATTTAAACCATATTGAATGAGTACAACATTTTGGCATAGCCCATACTTCAAGACAAAAAAAAAGCCACATATAGGATTATACAACAACTTTCTTCAAATGAAAGAGAAAGAATGAAATGTCTTTGTAACGCCCTAAAACGAAAGAAGGTGACTAGAGCTTCGTGATGGTTTCGTGAGTTAATTTTAAGTTAAAATGAGTAACATTAGATTTCTTAGTAAGTGTGTAAAGTTTTGTTAAATTTGGAGGTCAAACGTCCAAGAACGTCCATGACGTTCAGAAGGTGACCCTTAAAAAGTACTTCTCTGTCTTGATGTGTTAGAGTGAGTTTTACGTGTTTGTTTTAATCGAAAATAAATGTGGGATGTTCCTAAGACCTCTACGAATAAGTTTAGGGGTTTAATGTCAGTGAACGACCTCACCTAGGACCCGCAAGGGGCCCTAGAGAAGGGCTCAAGACTTGGACCAAAACATCCTTGGCAGTGTCCACCAACATGACCAAATGACGGCCAGTGGTTCAACCAATGGCCCTTCGACTTTGTTCTGTTTATCGGACCTTCAAGCCCTGCATGTTTTCAAACTGCAGGCTCAACCCACGAATCACCATCAACGGACCGTCGATGGACAAACAGTCAGTTGATTGGTCTGGTTGGTGCTTCCTGCAAAAGATGTTAAGGGGGCTCCCTTGGCTTGGGGCGTTTGGCAAATTCACCCCAAGTCTTTTAAGGACCTTGTACAATTATTTTAGCTTACTAAGGTATGAATTGATGATTTCAATGTGAAAAACTTAATAAACTCATCATTATGCAAATTTCAAACTATAAGCTTAAGAAATGGGTTAAATGAACATGTTTGTGCAAGGTATGAGCTTTGGTCTTCTTGTGTTATTGTTTTTATTTAGCTACTTCCCTGTGGGTATTAATATGATGATATATTGATAAATTGGTAATGGGTGGTGATGGCTTGGTTAAATGGTGATTTTTTTTATTGTATAATTGTAATTATAAGTTGTTCTTGAGTGGTATGGTCTACCTTCTTTGTGGCAGTGTTTACTTGATGAATTTGATTATACTTAATATGGATTATAAGTATTGATTTGTAGGCCTAATATGTTAAATGAAGTGATAAAGAAGATGTTTCTTGTATTGAGTATTATAAAGTTTTAATTACATGTTGTGCTTAGATTATGCCTAAATGAAGTATATGTCTATGTGAAGCATGTAAACTGTGTGATTTGTTGTATTGAAGGTCTAAAGCGTGCATAGAAGTTAAATGTAAATAAATGATGCTTACGTGCAAGGTGGCTCACATGTACACACAAACACTTAAGTGAATGTATGAAGCTAAGTTATGTAAATAGAGTAGTTTTGAAGTGGACAATCTTCGTGAGGCGATATGAAGTGTTTAGTAGTAACCTCACTACATCCTAAGAGCTTTCTAAGATAGGTCGGAGGATGAATTCCCTTCGTGAGTTGAGATGTGTTGTTCACTAGTTATCCTTAACCTATAGTACATAATGTTTAGAATCCGTTGAGGTTATGTGTATCACCGAGAGGATATGAAGGAGAGGTGGTTACACTTCGTGAATTTAGATGTTGTATTCCAATGTACCTCTTGAGATGAGTACTCCTCGTTAGTAGAGATTTAGTTACTTAGTAGAAATATCCTTATCCCTTAACTATGCGCCCACATATGTGTAGCTATTGGGCAAGCCATGTAAAAGCTAAGAGAATGACCTTACTTTATCAAGTGAGTATCCCTCATCCGATAGGGGTTAATATTGGGAATCCATATCTAGCTCTCATGGTCTATGTCGATTAAGCTAACTCCCACAAAAGTAAATGTTAAGTCTTCTAAAAGAGTGTACTGCTTAGGGTTGTTAGTGGAATGGGATGCTATTTATCCATTGCACTAGGTAGGCATTCCGAAAGAGGAGTCTTAGTGAGCCTTATGTGATATGAATGAACTAAGTCTCCTAAAAGAATGTACTACTTAGGGTAGGTAGTGGAATGGGACGCTATCTATCCATTTAACTAAGTAGACCTTCTGAAAGGGGATTCTTGGTGCGAAGACTTCTAAATAAGTGTGCTACATAGGGTAGATGGTGGTATGGGACACAATCTACTCATTTCGCTAAGTAGGCATTCCGAAAGGGAAGTCTTGGAGGGTTGTTTGGGTGTTCTTCTAATGTCTTTTCACTGAGTGGGGCCTTTTTCTCCCGAGGTGAGTAAGCCAAAAGGGGGTAGTCCTGAGGATCGCTTTGGTGTGCATTGAAAGAAGCATATGTGTACTTCCATCATGTCTTACATTGGTGAGTCTTAGTATTGTCCTTAGTTAGGGAAACTCCAATGGAAATGAGTTCACTTCCTCTTTGGTTTGGCCTTGGGAGTTCACTACTTTGGAATAAGTTTAGTTAAAGTAATATCTAAATTAAGTTCACAGTAATATGTGAAGGTTTACTGTAAAATGCATTCTTTATATGAAAATTATGGAAATGCTTATCTAAGTGTCTACTGTTGTTTCTTACGTTGTATTACTTCATGAATGTTTTAGTTAATTAACATGAAATGTGTATTTTTACTAAAATGTCCCTTTTTGAATGTTTTTTCATATGCCATACTTAGTACATTATTCGTACTAACCCCATACTTTTCTATACTCTATATGAATAGATTGAAAGCTTTTTGGAAGATTTGAAGGCGAAGCTTGGGAAATCTACTCTCTCAAGATTTGGTATGTCCTCATATATTTGAGGACATAGTCTATGTTTTGCTCGTTTTATTATTAAAACTTATCATGTATTTTCTTTCAATGTAAAGGGCCGTGTCCCTAATATATTATATCGTGTCATTAAGTTGTCCTCTGACGATGAGATTCTCTAAATATTTATGCAAGACTAGCTTTTAATTTAAAGTTTGGAAAAGTTTTAAATTCCGCACTACTTTTAATGTCTTATGTAATGAACGATAGTTAAGGGCTTGTACAAGACCCCAAAGGGTCAAGTATGTTGGGTCATGATCCAAGGGTTCTCCCTAACTTCTTGGGGGTACTTTCGGGTCGTGACAGACTTTGTATCAGAGTATAAGGTTATGTGAAATAGTTTAGGGTCTAAAAGCCTCACAAGCCACGTTTTCTAGTATCTTGGTCATTGGTATGAGTCGCGACACATCCATGGACAAGAGGCTATAAGATTATAGAAGTTTCACTTTCTTCTTTATTCTAATGTCGTTCCTTACAATTTAGTTATATAAGGCTTCTTTTCTCTACCACTTATCTTTGTGTTTATACGACATGAATACAAGGAGATCAACCGCTATAAGGGAGAAGGGAGGTCTACTTAATGAGAGGATCCCTCCCCATGTTGACCAAGTTCGTATTGTTGTCCTAGAGGAAGAGAATGAGGACCTTCCCCTTACCTCAAGTGTCTCCAGAACACCAATAGCGTCAAGTTCCCCATGTGCCTGAAGGATATATGACTAATGCGTAGTTGAGGGCTGCCCTAATTAACTTGAACCACCTCATGACGGCTCAAGCATATGTCATCAACAATCACTTTGTTGTCAAAGATAACCAAGGAGTTGGACCTCAACCTAATGCTAGTACTCCCGCTTCTAGAGTTCAGCATTTAATGAGGATGAACCCTCCAACTTTTCATGGCACTAAGGTGTATGAAGATCCACAAGGTTTCATAAATGATGTTTTAAAAGTTGTAGATGCTATGGGTGTGACCCCTAGGGAGAAAGCGTAGTAACCTTCTTACCAACTCAAGGATGTGGCTCAAGTGTGGTTTGAGCAACGGAGGGGTGAGAGACCCTTAAAAAGAGGTCCGGTTGATTGGGAGGAATTCAAAGAGGCTTTCCTAGATAGGTTCTTTCCCCTAGAGTGGAGGGAGAAGAAGATGGTTGAATTCATGAACCTTCGTCAAGGGGCACTACAAAAAAAAATTATATTCAGCTATGAAATTCTTAACTACACTACAAAAAACTTCATTATTTGTTCATTTTTGTGACAGAAATGAGTTTTTGTCTCTAAAAGTATGATCCTAAACGATTAGTGAAGAAACACAAAAGTTCGTGGTAAAATTTTGTACTTTAAAGTTTCCCACCAAAAAATATTTTGGCGCCATTTAGTAAGTATTATTAACGATGAACTTTAGGTTATTAGCGACAAAATTTTTTGTATTTAATAATATTGCTATGCTGTGACAAACTATATTTTGTCCTTCAATTAGTTCTGTTTTGTGAATGAAAAAGTATCGTCACAAATAAGAAGATGTTACATTTGTGACAAACTAATGTTTGTAGTCAAACAACTTATGTTTTAGCGACCAAAAATATATTTATTTGTGACCTTAATTATTGTCGCCAATGTTATACATAATCATTGACGTTTAATCTATCGTCTTTAATCAATTAACGATTTAGATAAAACAAATTTGTCACAAAAAAAGTTATGTGTTAAATAGTTTTTCTTAAATAACACAATCACATAATCGAGAAATGCAATAGAGGTTTGTACAGTGAAAGAATACTATTATACTAACACAATAATTCTTGTTGATATACTTGTTAATTTGACTTACAGTTTCTCATGCCTTTTTTAAGCTTTGAGGAGCTCTGTTTGTTATACATAATTACTCATTTTTATTTGTGTAATATATTTTTACTTGGTTACATAGTTTAAGAAAGTAAAATGGATATCTGAATCATTTGGTTAAATAATTTAAAAGAGGTATCACCAATATGACTCTGATAACTAATATAAACATATATTGTAATAGCAATTGTATTTGAAACTAAAGTACGACTACTACACTAACACTAGAAACATGAACAAAATGAATTAGAAACCATGTCAATAATGCACTAACGAATAACAATCATTGTCAATAATGCAAAAAATAACAAATATCTACATATGCCAATCTCATAGAACACAACCACCACAAGTAAACATTTTGTATAGAATGAAACAACCAACATCCATGTTCAATAAGAAACCATTGTCCAGAAAAAAACAAGTAGCTATGAATGCAACAACGAGCAACAACCATTGACAGGATTGTAACAACCACGGGCAAGAGTGCAAGGAAGAGCAATATCTACTTCCAAAAAACAAAGAATACGAAAAAATTGAGAAAATGCTAGATGATATAAAGTGTTTTTCTAAAGAAAAATTCTGCCTAAATACATTAAAGGACTTTTTTTCTAACATTCTCAGTCCCCTATTTAACAGTAGATGAAAATACTTTATATGGTGATTCTTTTCAAAAACCATTCCCTGCTTGACATGCCCCATTCTAGTGATCTAGAACACTTTTCATGTAAGAATTAGACTATGATGATCAAGAAGAAGAACAACGAGAAGGATAGAGAAGTTAAAAGGGAGAGAATGCATAAATAAGAAGAAATGGAGATGCACTTTTCACAATCAATGGAAGGTTACATTATCAAATCATTGTCGTCGTCATCATAATATGCCTCATTATCTTCATCTTTATTAATACGTTTAGTACCTTCATTTCTCTCATAAACACTAATTAATCTACTATAGTGTAATCATCTTGATCTGAATCTTCTATATTGTAGTCAACTCCATTTCCAGATTAAATCTCCATCTCGACTAAATTGAAATCTATGATAGTCGAATCCCCATCACCTATATGTAACTGGTTTTGGACATTCTCAATATCGTTGTCAATCACCCTACTTTCACTTGAAACATCTTGATACGCATCATCATTAGTAAAACGGAATTCATCACTTTCCAAATCAGAATTTGAATCTCTGGGAAATCATATATATGCCTATCTTGAAATTTTTTCACAATTCGCCAATTCACTCCTAATTTTGGATCATCTATGTAAAAAACCTGCTTCACTTGTGTGGTTAGTACAAAAGAATCATGTTCATACCAAAATCTCTTTACATCAACACTGGTTAAATTTTTATCTTTCTGCATCCCTGTAATCTTGTGAAGATCAAACTACTTCCATTTAAATAAGACAACTCGATTTCCATCAACATACTGTAACTCAATGATATCAACTATTATACCATAAAAATCAATCACCTCATTTTCATGATTGCCTTCAAAAACTACGCCACTATTTTGATATTTGCCTAATTCATCACGACTTTGAATATGATACCTAAAACCATTAACAATACAACTAGGACATTTCCTTCCACGCAAATAAGGTTCCATTGCAAAAGGATATAATTTCTTGATAGATATTGTTTTATCCTTATAATACAATTGCATAATCTACAATGAAAAAGTATTGCATTCAATCAGTAATGAAAAAAATTTAAAACGTAGACACAAACAATGTTATCATCTTAAATAATCATTTACTTTTCTTTCGAACCATTGAGGAAATTGTTCTCTAGGTTTCTCTTTTATATTCTCAACACCTTGCTTTATCAACTCATTTTCATGTTCTCTGCATGTCAGAAGATAAACTATTCATACGTGACTGAAAATAACAAAATATGAATGTAAATAAATAAATAAATAAACTTACTTTAGAAAAGGTTCTACTTCTTCACAATTATTCAAAATATACCATCGAGCCATATCAAAGTCTTTTTTTGGTAAAGCATCATAAACTCCTTTGAATGGTCTAACATTATCTGAAAGTATGTCTAAGACATGTTCATCTGTCTTACTAGGTCCATTATCGTTTGGATCTTCACGATTGAATCTTGACTCAATGTCACTGAGATACATAGAGCAAAATGTCAAATATTCATCAATAATATAACCTTCTGTAATAGAACCTTCTGGTCGTGCCTTGTTTCGCACCTAACACTTGAGTTTGCATAAAAAACCTCTCAATTGTTTACATCAAATGATATTGTACCTGTCCCCCATTCATAGCCTCTCGTGGTAAATGCACAGCCAAATGTACCATGACATAAAGAAAAGGTGGAAAGATCATCTCAAGCTTATATAATATAATCACTATATCCTTTTAAATTTGTTCAAAGTCATCCATTTTCAATGTCTAACAACATAATCTTTGGAAGAAATGATCCGACTCAAACAATGCTAAAGACATATCTTTAGTTCTATAACCACAAAAAAATATAGGCAACAATCGATGCAACAAAACTTGATTGTCATGACTTTTGTGTTTAGTTATCTTACCACCATCCTCACTTACACAACTAGAGATATTTGAAGCATAACAATCAGGAAATTTAACAGATTTAAAAATTGCCCAAAATTGTTTTTTTTTCTTTTTCCGACATATTATAACAAGCAAATGGCATCGTATAACCAGAGTCATCATGTTGCAACAATTATTCTTTTCTTATGCCAATATCCTCAAGATCTTGTCTTGATATATATGTCCTTAGATTTCCCATCAATATTCAATAATGTTCCTAAAACACTCTCACAAATGTTCTTTTCTATGTGCATGACATCCGGATTATTTGATAACTTTAAGTCTTTCCAGTATGGTAACTCAAAAAAAAAACTTTTCTTCACCCTATTCAACACAGTAGGAAGACGTTTTCTTTTCTTACTATTTGATTATTTTCCTGGCATATAATTACTAAGAAAATCCAATTACTGTAAAACATCATCTCTTGAGAGAACTTTTGGTTTTAATCTGTTTTCTATCTTTCCATTAAACTTCTTGCTTCTTCTCCATTTGACTAGGTTCAAGTTACCGACGGTGATTCGTGTAACAAATTTTACTTCTTATCTTTTTCGAAGGTGCATGTTTATTAGAAGTAGGACATGCCATGTATCGTTTAGTTCTCCATTCAGACAAATTACCTGATAGAAAAAAGGATAATTTTAAAACTAAAAAATTGCAATGTTCTAACTGAATTTTAAAAAACCGAGAAATAGAAACAAAAATTAAGGAGCAATGTACGAAGCCACACTGTATGAATGGCATAATTATAAAAAAGAAAAAAATAGAGAAATGTGAAGAATGTTAAAAAAATTAACAAGAAAAGATTATTGTTCTTGACTAATATTTACTGTGTGTATCAATAGTGAACACAAAAAGCAATGTTCTAACTGAGTTGAAGAATAATGGATCGGGTATGACTGGAGATGATTCAGACAAATTCAAAAATAAGAATACTGAACACTTACCATAAGCCAGAAAGTCATTTATGGTCAATAAAACAGTAGCATGCATCTGGAAGCACTTTCCTGTAGACGCATCAAATTTCTCTACTCCATCACTCCATAACTCTTTCAATTCATCAATCAATGGCCTCAAGTAAACATCAATATTCTTACCAGGTGCATGAGGACCAGGGATATGTAGTGACATCATCATAAACGGATCCTTAAAGCATTTCCAAGGGGGAAGATTATAAGGAAATAAAATTACAGGCCACATTCTTTAAGTTGAGCTCATGTTAAAAAATGAATTGAAACGATCAGTCGCAAGGCCAAGCCTTACGTTACGTGGTTCTTCTGCAAACCATGTATGAGTCTTATCAAACTCTATCCAAGCTATAGAGTCAACTGGATGCCTTAACACATTGGTATGTTGCACATATTTTTCTTTATGTCACCTCATATATGTGCTTGTTTTTGTAGTCATAAATAATATTTGAAGTCTCGACTCTAATGGAAAATATCGCAGAACTTTATGAGAAATATTTTTACCTTTTTCCTTATCAATTTTCCACCTGGAAGTACCACAATGAAGACATTTTTGTTTCTCTTTAAATTCGTTCCAATAAAGTACACAATCATACATTCAAGCATGGATTGAAGTGTATCCTAATACTAAACCTTGCAACATACATTTTCCATCATAATGCGACTTTCGAAGAGTCTAATCGTCAGGCAATGCATCTCGTAGAAACTCCAACAACATATTAAAGGACTTGTTACTCCATTGATTGTACACTTTCAAGTGTAGCAATTTCACAAGAAATGAAAGCTTAGAGAATTTTTTTACATCCTGGATACAATTCACTTTCAACTTCTTTTAGCAAAACATCAAAATTCTTTGCTTCGCTCTTGCTCAAATTATCACATGATTTATCATCAATTCTATCCTCCACAAGATTGAATTTTGATCTTTCACTAATTTCTGCTAACATTACATGAATATCATTATTGCTCATATGTTCTTCATTTATCCTTTCCTCTTTTTCATCTTCACTGTAAAGTGTTGTATCATCATCTCTCATTTGAGTTTGTTGTCCATGGTAGTTCCATTGAATATAATATTTCTTAAATCCTTTCAACAACAAGTGGTCATATACTATATCTTGTGTTTGAAAATTTATATTAAAGCAATGATCACATGGACATCGAATTTTAGAGTTTCGATTAAAGCGAGACTGAACAAATTTATTAAAAGATTAGACTCCCTCAACATATCTTTTAGAGAACTTTGGAGAATTTATCCATCCTTTGTCCATTATAAACTGAAAACATGCATTATCACATAATAATTAAACGTTATACAAGGGTCAAATATTCATTATCAATCCAGTGAAATTAGTCTATTAAGTTCTTGAAGTTGTGTGTGGATAATTAATGTTCAAGTCAAAAGGGAACATGGATGGACAAAATACCAATGAACATTAGGAGGAAGGACAGATATTTACTTCAACACTAGTGAGGCTGAGGTAATTCCAAAAGCATCAGCTAAAATTTGTACAAAGGTGGGTCATTGGAAGGTGGACAGCCAAGCTTCTTTTAATGTGGTGCTTCTAACGAACGTTGGCAGGGAGTATATCCAAAAGTCAGGTATTTAATTTCATTAAATTACAATGGAAAATCTTATTAGGTATTTGATACTCACTCCTCCCCTTTAGGTGAGGTCCCTTCTCAATTTTTTTTATTTATAAAAACAATATCTTATTTTCAACAAATCAACATTTCGGAACAACGTTGGGGCACGCAAAGCGTACTTATAACTATATATAGTGTTTCATACCACGTTTTTCTAAACTCACTCCTCCCCTTTATTCGATCTACCTTCTAAAATTTTTTATATATCAACATGATACAATTTTTATATATAAATTATATGTCTCATGTTTAATTAAGGAACATTTGCACTCGTCATGTGCTATATAAAACGTCTAACAATATTATTTTCATCAAATCGACATTTTGGAAAAACGTTGGGGCAAGACATTCTTATAGCTATATAGAATGTTTCATCCCACGTTTCTCCAAATTCACTCCTCCCCTTTAGTCGAGCTAACTTCTCGATTTTTTATATATAAATGTGATACATTCTTATATAAAAATTATATGTCTCATGTTTAATTAAGGAAGAATTACACTCGTCATGTGCTATCTAAAATGTCTAACAACCTTATTTTCAACAAATCGACATTTTGGAACGACGTTGGTGCACCCAAAGCGTACTTATAGCTATATAGAGTGTTTCATACCACAATTCATTAATATTAATCCTCCCCTTTAGTCGAGCTACCTTGTAAATTTTTTATATATAAACACGATACTTTTTTTATATATAAATTGTATGCCTGATGTTCAATTAAAGAAGACTTACACTAGTGATCATGTGCTATCTAAAATGTCTAACAATCTTATTTTCATCTAATCGACATTTTGGAATCACGTTGGGGTAAGACATACTTATAGCTATATAGAGTGTTTCATCCCACGTTTCACCAAATTCACTCGTCCTCTTTTGTCGAGCTACCTTCTCAATTTTTTATATATAAACATGATAAATTCTTATATATAAATTATATGCCTCATGTTTAATTAAGGAAGACTTACACTCGTCATGTGCTATCTAAAACGTCTAACAATATTATTATTCAACAAATCAACATTTTGGAACGACATTGGGGCACGCAAAGCGTACTTATAACTATATAGAGTGTTTCATACCAAATTTTTCTAAACTCACTCCTCCCCGTTAGAAGGCTACTTTCTCGATTTTTTACATATCAACACATACAATTTTGATATATAAGTTATATGTCTCATGTTTAATTAAGGAACACTTACACTCTTCATGTGCTATATAATCACGACACATTTTTTAATATAAATCAGACGCCCAATTTTTTTTAAATAAATCATACAGATAGTTAAATTTATTTTTGAAGTGTTACATTTATCGCATAAATATATACATTAAATAGGGTGTGGGATTTTTTTCTATTTATTTTATTATTTAATTTTTACTTATTAATGTTTTAAATACTCTGTAAATTAAAGCTAAGTATTATAATTTGTTCCCAGAGAAATAACGCTACAACTTTGAAAAAAAGCTTCTCGTCATCCTCTATTTAGGGGGCTTCAAAGAGATTGCAAATTCCCACCAAAAAAATTAATCAACATTGCGCTAAAAAATAAATATTTGGCGCTTATATTTATGAAATATCCATCTATATATATAGATAGATAGATGAAAAGACTAATCTCATAGTGAAGAAGGATTCAAGATCAGATTAAAGACACGAACTCGGTATGAACCATTTCGTTTTTGTTCTCTTAAACGATGTTGAGTACATAAACCATCAATAAACAAAAACTGATATACAAAGTTAGGTATTATGATTCATGTATGAACGATTTTGTTCTTACCGTTCTTTCTGAAGTTGTTAAATATTTTGCTTTTCTTTCGATTTAATGTTTGGTTCATCGTCGATCTCGTTGTCTTTTACAAGCTGTATGGCTTTTGGAATAATTTCAGTTTGATTTTATATCTTGTGAGTCTCAACTATTGACTTGATATCTGTATATGTGAAAAGACTTAAAAATCTCAAAACATTCGATAAATCTCACTAAAAAATAGGAGCAAGCCATGTCACCTGGAGGACGTATCTATAAGGAAAAAACAGTAACTGGGAAAACTGTTACATCTACTGAACATGGTGATGTATTAAAAAAAAGTATGTACTCCGACTCATAACACAAGTAATACAAATTCTTATACTAATCAATATATATTTATATTATAAAAACTCAGATGTCCATTCATGATTATAGAGACCTTTCTTGCGTAGACTTATCTTAAAAAAATGTCCATTCAAGATTACAGAGATCTTGATTTCCTTGACAAATACAAATCTATGTTATACATACTCAGATTCATATACAGCTATTTTAAACATATTTTTCCTACTTAGATGTACAACAAGAATTAAAAATGGTCGACGAAAAACTAGGGGAAAAAGCTTTAAAAACTGAAGAGAACACTAGGGAAAAAGATGGTGATAGAGATCCCACTTGGTAAGGGGAGGCCAGTTAAGGCGGCCCAGTCATCAAAACTATCAAATGAGTTGGGAAAAATTGCACGAAAATGTCTTGCGGTTCAAAAAAAGTGGAAAGAAATTACAACAGAGGAAAAAGATTTTTCTCTGTTTAGGTGTAACGTAACATTTTTGTACTTTTTAATCTAGTATCGTCATAACATTTAGTGTTTGATTTTTAATTTTTATGTTTGACCCTTTGGAATATACTTTTTCAAGAGAAGTTTGAAGTTAATTTGGACAAATCCTAAAAAATAGGAATCGACAATGGCGTTATAAATTAAAAATAATGTTTGACGGTGCACGTTTTAAGGAAGATGCTCGTAAAATATAAGTGGAAGAACTAACCTCTTAGAATTGTAATAGGCTTTGAGATATGTGGTGTAATAAAAAACATAAGGTGACTCATATTCAAATAAATACACATTATAGTCATTTCATGGAGGATTGAATTATAATTGTATATTCTTTTTAGAAATGATGTCTGGAAAACAATGTCAATCGATCAAATCTCAAATGTAATCATTTCATGGGATCAAAAGCATTTGTAGATGCACGTGCTGAAATCTTAAGAATTTTTTTTCTCGCTAGTGGTGATTTAGTGTTGAAACTATTGTTAATATCGTCTTTTTTGAACATGTACCAAATTTTTTTCCGTTTCTTACTTTGGGTAAGAGACTACTCCATTGTCCTCCTATGAGATCAATTTCTTATTTTATTTTATAAGGTGAACAACTTGAAGGGGTAGAACCTGATAAAACACCCACTACTCAGTTGTAAAGGGTTGGTCATCTTTAACACGCTGAAACTAACTATGTAAGAAAACAAGTATTTTCCTCACACAAGTAAATATACTTTACTCTATGTTTATCATAACATCAAATAAGTATATTTTCTTCTAGAATAGCATGAATGATTTAAAAGATATATATACTTCGGGAGGAGAGTCTTCAATGACTATTGATGAAATTGTGGATGCTGTAATTGGTACAAAATCGGGGTACATAAAAGGTCTTGGTTATGGTCCGAAACCTGATACTACTCGAGCAACTCAAAGGAAAGCGGCAGAGTTAGAAGTCTCACTTAAAAAGGTGAAGAAGAAAGATGCTATTGTCCAACATTATTTACAGAAATGATTAAATGCAGCGAAAGTCATTGTATAAAACCAACAGTCTCAAATAACAACTCTATACTCACAATTTGGAAGTTGTATTGGCGCGTCAAGATGATATTTTGAAACAAGTGGAACAATTTATGAGCTCATCACTATCAAGGTTAGACATAGTATAAGTTAAACTATAATAATTTCAATAAAACTTGTTTAACTAATATATAACTATGTTTCATTTTCTTGATACATCGATCAATAAACATTCTCTAGTTATTACTTAATGTACAATAATAACTATGTCTCTTCAAGGATTATTGTATTTTAATTTTGTTCTGTTAGCTTTCTCCTACAAGAAAAAACTATATGTACACTCTTGAATCTAATTTGCTGGAAAATTTATTTTATTCCCTCAATTACACTTTTAAAATTCAACAAAGGTTGTATGATTGATATGTAAATGTTTTTTATGCTTAAATTACCTTATATTTGAAATAAGTCTTAATTTTTTGTTTACACAGACTGTGAAAGATAAAAATCAGGACGAACTATTATAGAAGTGCTTTTGTAATGATATTTTTGACAAGCAACCTCAATTTTATTACTTCGTTTCTTTTTTGCAAGTTTAGTATATCTAAGTTACATTTTTCTTTAAGGCTTATGTGATGAGATATCATCTCATGAATGTTATTTTAGTTGTTCTTAGTTAATATATGATGCTGTTTTTTAACGATTTTTTGTTGTTATTTTACTTCTTTTAGTATATTATTAACATTTAGCAATGATTTTCTTGTACATTTTAAGACGATCACATTTTATTCATAAAAAGTATGACATTTGGTAATAAAGAATAAAATTTTTCCCAAAATATCCTACTTATTACCTAATAATTAAGTTTGAATCTTATGACTATTGGAATCGTCGCTAACTATGACAATTTCTATAGACAAATTTATTTCGTCGGTAAAAGTACTTTCTTAGTGACGATGTGATATTTTTTAGCTACAAAATTGCAATAAAGTAGTGTTGTCACTAATTATAATTACTGACAAAACGATAATGTGTATCTAGTGACAAATTTATTTTGTTGGTAAAAGTAGTTTCTTAGTGACGATGTGATATTATTTAGCTACAAAATGCCAAGAAAGTGTCGTTGTAACTAATTATAATTAGTTACAAAACGATAATGCGTATGTAGTTACAAATTTATTTCGCTGGTAAAACTAGTTTCTTAGTGACGATGTTATATTATTTAACTACACAATGGCAAGAAAGTAGAGTTGTCACTAGTTATTATAATTAGTGACAAAACGATAAAGCATGTGTAAAAGGTAGTATTTAGTGACAAAATAATATTTATTCAATGAACACGTAAATATATGATTGGACACAAAATAAATCATCACTAATTCAAATAAATAACTAGTGACATAATCATTGACGTCACCATTATAATTTCTTTAGTGACAAAACAATGTTATTACCTACAAAATAATTAATTCTATGACAATCACGTTTGTCATGAATCGAATGAATTTAGGGGCGAAAAATCCATTCGTAGATAATTCAGGTCTAATTTATGACAAAACACTAATTCGACTCAATATACATTTAGTGACCCATGTTGTAGGGACGAAAGCTTGATGAATATTTTCTTGTCACGAAAAATCTTTTTGTGAGTAGATATGAATTTAAAGTGAAAAATATTTCAACACAAATAATCATATTTGTTGTAGTGGGGGAATGTGTGTGCAAGAGTGCTCATTCAAATTCACCCTACTCTCTAAGTATGACCCAACCATGGTAGCCAACCCTAGGGCTAGGATGAACAAATTTGTGATAGGAGTGTCTAGATTTGTGGAGAAAGAGTGTCGTACGCAATGCTTCTTAATGACATGAATATTTCTAGGCTCATGGTTTATGCACAACAAATTGAGGAGTCTGAAATTAGGTATATAAGGCAAGAGGGTAAGAGGCCTAGGTCGGATGATCATAGTCACCAAAACATAAGAAGAGGTTCTATCACCAAGATTTTTCATGGGAAACAAGGATATGGCTCCAAATAAAAATTCCCAAGGTGGCGGCCATACTTTTGAGAGAACTAGGTGCCCTACTTGTGAGAAGCAACATTGGGTAGGTTTCTTGACTGAACGGATGGTTGTTTTGCATGTGTCAGTAAGTTCCACAAAATGAGGTACTGCCCTAACATCAAAGAAAGAGGGAAGGAGGTCGAACACGCTCCTCAAAGTTGTCTAGATCTTAATTCTCCAAAGAAGAGTCACATCTTGAGGGGTGGAAGCTAGGGAGTAGTATTAATCGTGAGTTGATAGTCCCGGTAAGACTTGACTCTTTATAATTATTGTTTTTATGTTGTGAAATGATTTTATATCGTTTTATACTTCATATGATCATGCCATCTTGATGAATTGCTCAAACAATGAATTTTTGAAAAAAATTTGCATGTTTGGCAGTGTTACATTGATGTTCACCATAAGTTTTGAGAATTTTGAAAAAAAATTATTTCGTCTTGGATGGAAGTTTCAGTGTGTACAATAGTGTTTTATATAAGCATGTTTAATGTTGGAAAAGGTAGATCCTCCATAAAAGAAGGATAAGGATGAGTTTTGAAATTGTGAAGTTGATGCAAAAGTTTCCGATGTTTCATCTAGGGTGTACCTGAGGGTCGTTATATTATGACTCCCCGAGGAAAATCCTAAGGGTCTATGAGGAGGACCAAAATGTTGGCCATGAAACCTGCCGGGCAGCATGTTATTGTAGTCAATGGCGTGTCATGCCCTTGTCACATAAAGGAAAAAGATCGTTCTGTGACACGGGCTCAACATGAACCAATCTACCTCTAAATTCTTTCGAAAAATAAATATGGGGGGTGCCCACGCGATGCACAGTCGTATCCAAGATTTTGTCGCGTCATTTAAAACTCTAGTTGGACATTTCTAAAAGTCCAAATAATTGTAGGGGTGTTTTTGGTAATTATGGGGTCACTTATAAATGGTTTTTAAGTCATTTATACCCCAATTCCTAAGTCAAAAACATAAATACCTAATGACAAAAAAAAAACCTAAACCCTCTTCTCTTCAAAAATTCTCTCAAAACTACTTGGAGGCCAAGCTCAAGCTCAAACCAGAAGATGGATTTTCAATTAATTTCTTCTCCAATTTCATGAGTTTACAATCAAGAAGGTATGGTAACTATTTTTCTTGAATAACCTCTCATTCAAGGAGTTCTATCTAAGATTTTTAAAAGTGATTCAAAGATCAAAATTCCCAATTTTGAATCTAAGCATGAGTTCCTTGTCAAATGATTTTCTAAGTCATTCTAAAGATGAATAAATGTTGAACTAGTGTTTTTATGATGATTTCCTATGGAGTTTATTAAAGAAACTATGATCCTCCTAATTCTCGAAATTGGTCTATAATGTGGGTCTTTGCGAATAAGATTTATGTTAATGAATTGTACTTGAATTGGATTGTACTGTTAGATTTAATTTCTATCTACATAAATTTATTATTAATTATGCAGGATTGATCTATGTGTATCATTGATTTGAGAATTGGTAAGTGACCTAATCTCTAGTCTATAGTATGAGAATTGATGTTGTGTGGTATGGTCCATTTATGGTGGCAGTGTTTATTTCTTGTCTATCTATGCATGTTGTAATCATGGACTTGAAGGAAATCGATGTAAACTGAATGACGCTTATGCTTATGAAGTTATGCTATGGAGTTTACATAAGAAATCCTCAATGCTAGCATGATGTTTTAAGTATGTTGATGAAGAGGTGTATAATGTGAATGATCATGTTAGGGATAAGGTTTGCTCTATAATACCTAAATTCTCTATTGTGAGTTGTTCATGAATTGGGGATACTGTGAAGATGTTGTGATCCTTTTAAGGGAAGTTCCCTCAATAACATTGTTGTTGCTATTATTTTATTATAAGACCACTATGTACACACATCGTGCATAAGTATGAGTATGATACGTTTATAATGTTAATTGAAAGTGTATTTCTCATATGAATCTTTATATATTATTATGCATGAAAAGAATAAGACTAATAAAGTATGAACATGTGGGTGTCTATAGGTTTTTATGTTAATGTTTTTCTCACATATGTACACACACATGAATGTATGATTGAAGGAGGTTAATGATAACCTACATAATGAGAGTCTCTTGAATGATTTCCCCAATTTTATT
Organism: Solanum pennellii; assembly: GCF_001406875.1. Taxonomy (NCBI): domain Eukaryota; kingdom Viridiplantae; phylum Streptophyta; class Magnoliopsida; order Solanales; family Solanaceae; genus Solanum; species Solanum pennellii. The sequence continues at coordinate 28,117,765 of NC_028639.1, read as the reverse complement.
CTACACTAGACTATGTTATGGATGTTACGATTATGTGAAAGGAGATTCTCACATGCTATTTGTTTGATGAAAGGACATTTTCATCATATAACCTATGAGTTATGTATTTGTTCCCCCATAGGAATCATAGCAATCGGATCCACCTAGATACTATTATGATGTATTTGTTCTACCTTGGCGAGTTGGATGACCTCTTTTTGGTGTCCGGGTTGACATCGAATTCCATGTTAGGTCACATGGTCTAATGTCGATTTTGGCAAAGTTTTCCAAATGTTGAAATGAACAAATGGAAGTAAGAAGATAAATACTAACTAGGACTACTTAATAGATGTTGATTACTGTGAGTAAGGGAATGAGACTTTACCTACACATTTAATAAGTAGGTCTTGAAGGGAATTCTCTCTCTCTCTCTCTCTCTCTCTCTCTATATATATATATATATATATATATGTATGTATATATATATATATATGTATATATATATATATATATATATATATATATCATACGAATGGAAATATGATGTTAGTATCACTTGCTACATATGATATGCATGTTATTAGTCACTTCATATACATGATGTTAGTCCTACTTATTGGGCATGTTGTTGGCTATACCTGTCATCATGATATATGAGGTGAAGGGCAATGCTTGTGATCCCCTTGTTAGGTAACTTTGTATGTGTGAGGTTTATGTGGTTTCATATATACATTGCACTAGTAGACTTAGATTGGGGTTATGACGAAGGTCTTGTTATGTATTGATGAAATGAACTCTAAATATGCACTAGCGACTATGGTAGCATATTGGTAATGTTTGTAGTATGGATTTTTATATTGTTCTTTGAATGTGAATAAAGACTAAATGGGTTATGACTATGATGTAGAAAAGTAAATAGTGTCTTTTTTGTATTTTGTAGAAAAAGTCGTGATAGTTACTATTTGGTTACTATTCATGAATAGTAAATGTCCTAATCATGAATAGTAAAGGTCAAGTTACTGTGTAAATAGTAAGAGTCAAGTTACTGTGTAAATAGTAAGAGTCGGTTTGTAACGTCTATATAAGAAGCATTTGCTTCATTAATAAAATATACTCCATCCTTCTCTCAACTCTCTTCTCTCATTTACAATATAAACGCTTCCACCCCACATTGTAGATCGTTGTATTTCATTAGCATTAGTTATAATATATTCTAGATATTTATTTTCTCGAGTTCTTA
>NC_028639.1:28105973-28106546 GCF_001406875.1 Solanum pennellii | reverse complement strand
CTCTTATCCCAAAAGTTCAGAGTCCTAAATCAGTGAAAGAATACAGGCCAATAGCATGTTGTATTGTGGTTTATAAGATCATCTCCAAAGTACTAACTAATAGGCTGCATGGAATAATCAAAAGTGTTATCTGTGATAGCCAAGCAGGATTCATCCCAGGAAGGAAGATCTCTGATAATATTGTGCTTGCTCATGAGCTGGTTAAAGCCTATTCAAGGAAACATATCTCCCCTAGGTGCATGCTGAAGATTGATTTACAGAAGGCCTATGATAAGTGGAATGGACATTTCTAGAGCAAGTAATGTATGGCTTAGGATTCCCTGAGATGTTTGTGCAATGGGTAATGAAGTGTGTCAAAACTGTGAACTATTCTATAGTAGTAAATGGGCAGATTTCTCAAAGTTTTGAAGCAGCTAAAGGGTTGAGACAAGGAGATCCAATGTCTCCCTTTTTATTTGCTATAGCAATGGAGTATCTGAGTAGGACCCTTAAAGGACTTAGAGATGATAAAAAGTTCAAATACCATCCTAAATGCTCAAAGCTGGATATTACTCACTTGTGCTTTGCAGATGA
>NC_028639.1:28052014-28105931 GCF_001406875.1 Solanum pennellii | reverse complement strand
AAAGCCATCCAAGCTTGCTTCTCTCATTTCTCTCAAGTTTCAGGACTGCAGGCTAATCTCAATAAGAGTTCAATATATTGTGGAGGTGTACAAAGAGAAGTGAAACAACAGATTGCTCAGCAACTAGGATACAACATTGAAGAGTTGCCTTTCAAATATCTGGGAGTTCCTTTGTCAACTAAGAAGATGTCAATTCTACAATGGCATCCACTTATTGATAGGATAATGGCAAGAATTACTTCTTGGACAGCTAGGAAACTATCTTATGCAGGGAGAGCTCAATTGGTGAAGACAGTGTTATTTGGTGTTCAATCTTATTGGGCACAAATGTTCATCTTTCCAGCTAAGATAATCAAGGTGATTGAGAGCCTATGTAGAAGCTTCCTATGGTCAGGAACTGGACAGGTTACTAAGAAGGCATTAATAGCATGGGAGCAAGTGTGCAGGCCTAGAAGTGAAGGAGGACTGGGATTGCTAAACATGGCAATATGGAATAGAGCAGCAATAGCTAAGCTTTGTTGGGATTTGGCACAAAAAGAAGACAAGCTATGGATTAAATGGATTCATGCTTACTACCTAAAAGACCAGAATGAATGGCAAAAGAGAGATCAATCCAGCTGGATGATCAGGAGAATTATGAATGCCAAGCTCATAGTTGATCAATGTCAACCAAAGCAAGGAAAAGGGGTGATCAAACACATTTATGACTATCTTAGAGGGGAGAAGATCAAACCTAAATGGAGATGCTTATTGTTTAAGAATCCAGCTAGACCAAAAGCTTGTTTTACATTATGGATATTGATGAACAGGAAACTAGCAACAGTGGATAGACTAACTAAATGGGGAATGACACTTGATAGAGGCTGTGTGATGTGCAAAAGGGCAGAAGAGAGTATGGAGCACCTATTCATCCATTGTCACTATGCTGAAGCAATATGGGAGAGGCTGCTAAGGTGGATTAATGTACATAACAACATGCCTAAGTCCTGTACAGAATTCATCCAATGGTGTGTTAAAAATGGTAAGGGGAAGACTGCTAGAGCTCAAATGTTCAAAGGGATACTTGCAGAAGGAGTCTATGGCTTATGGAGTGAAAGAAACAAGAGAATTTTTGAAGAGAAGAGTAGCTTGATTGATGAAGTAGTTAAAAGGATAGCTTATGTAACTATAGCTAGAATTCCTAATAGCATTACCAATGTAATTAAGCATAGACNCTGATGCTATAGTTAGAGTAGAGTTATAGAGATGTTTGTTTGGTTTAAGCATGCTGAGTTAGCTGCTTGTTTTGTAAGGTTTCTCGGTAATTAATAAAAAGTTGGTTTCCAAAAAAAAATAAAAAAATAAAAATAATAATAATAATAACAATAATAATAATAATAATAATAATAATAATAATAATAATAATAATAATAATAATAATAATAATAATAATAATAATAATAATAATAATAATAATAATAATAATAATAATAATAATAATAATAATAATAATAATAATAATAATAATAATAATAATAATAATAATAATAATAATAATAATAATAATAATAATAATAATAATAATAATAATAATAATAATAATAATAATAATAATAATAATAATAATAATAATAATAATAATAATAATAATAATAATAATAATAATAATAATAATAATAATAATAATAATAATAATAATAATAATAATAATAATAATAATAATAATAATAATAATAATAATAATAATAATAATAATAATAATAATAATAATAATAATAATAATAATAATAATAATAATAATAATAATAATAATAATAATAATAATAATAATAATAATAATAATAATAATAATAATAATAATAATAATAATAATAATAATAATAATAATAATAATAATAATAATAATAATAATAATAATAATAATAATAATAATAATAATAATAATAATAATAATAATAATGATAATAACATACTTTTGTCACACATCCATATAGGGTTCACATAAGTAGGGGTCATCTATAAGAGTATTCGTCATCATTAGCCATCTTGGACCACATTAACCCTAAAATGATCATCACGTATGCATAACATCATCCACACACCTAAATCATGACACTAGTGTGGAAGACTGCTCATATTCTTCACATAATATCAATTCACATAGAACATGATATTAGAATCAAGGCTAAATCCTTCAACTTCCTAAACATGGAAATCATCATATCAATTCATCTTGCATCTAATGCCTTCAATGCCATGATCATCACATAAAGATATACAAGGATGTAAACATCGCTACCATAAGTGGACCATACCGATCATCACAATTCAATATACATTCTAAGCTAATAAGAGGAAAAAGGTCAACTTACCAATTCTCCAAGCTAATTATCATCTTGATCAATTCACAACAATTCATAATCAATTGACATAAAGGAATATAGAATTAAGCAATTTATCATAATTGAAACATAATCTAATCATCATCTTATCAGATCACAAGACCCATAACATATCATAATTTGAAGGATTAAGGAGATCATGGGTTCTTCATGGAATTAAATCAAAAATCATGTTTAAACCATACATTAATCATAAAATCACCCTCAGAATGCTTTTGAAATCACTTTAAAAATGAATCCATTGCTAGATTGAAAGATGAGTCTTTTGACTTAGAATCATGTTTGAAAAAGGCTTGAGAGGACTCCATAGATGAATGGTTATCTAAGGATGAAGGATTACCATACCTTCTACATTATAAATCCCACAAAAATCTGAGAAGAAAGCTCCAAGAATCCACCTCCATAGCTTGTTCTTGAGCTTGGTCTCCAATGGAGGTTTGAGAGAATTTGGAAGAAGAGAGAGTTTTGGGGATTTTGATTTCTTAATGCGTGTTGGGGTTTTGACTTGGGGAAGGGGTTAAATAGGTCATAAAACAGTTTATAACTGACTCCCAAAGTTACCAAAACACCCTCATACTTATCAGGACTTTTGGACATGTCAAACTTGACTTTAAAACGACGCAACCAAATCTGGAAAGTTCCTGCGTGTCGCGGAGGCAACTCCTAATTTTTCCTCCCATAATTTTTGAGGAAGTGAGCGTAGATTAGATTGCGTGACGCACAGTCAAACCAAGTGCCAGGCACGCGATGCGAGTTTGGCTTCACTTCTTGGTTCTACATGTTGCCATTTGGCAGCTTCCTTGTCCAATGTTTGGGTCCTTATCGGGGGCCCGTAGGGTGGTCCTCGAGAGTCGTACCCAGAATTTTTGACCCTTAACATGTCTATTAAGATACTTGGGTCAAATCCACCGTTTTTCAACTCCAAACAACACATAAAAAACAAGGCAACCATACAAGGACACACTAGTACGTCTAAGACTAACTTTCGAACGTCTTGGACGTTTGGACTCCAAACCTCTTCAAATCAATTATACGTGCTGTAAAACACTTTATTTACATGTTAATAACCTTTTTCGACACATGTGAGGCTCTAGATACCTTAGTTCATTTTGAGGGTCTTGACACTTCATTCATACACATATACCACATAAGCCTTCACATTGATCACATATACGATTTATGACATGATAAAATCATGATTCATAAAGTAATGATGGCAAGGCTACATTATTCACAATTTGTAGCACATAAGCACTACCAATCAAAACAACTCAATACCTATGCTACACAATAAAGAGGAGATTATGTTAACCTACCACCATTCCAACATCAACACCTCCAATCCCTAGTCAATTAAACCAATTCAATCCACAAAGGCTCTTACCAATATCCATGATCACGAATTCAAACCAATACTCCAACTATACAATGATCCAACATAATACAGTATGAAACTAATCAAATTAAGATAACCTATATACAATTCTAACATGCTTCTTACATAATTCAATACCCCAAAGTAATATACACAAGAAATCAATACAATTGAGCTATGATCACATTACCCATAATATAGTCAAAATAAGGATTTCATGATTTGCATGGGTTCATAAGGAATTTGATCTAAAATCATTAAATTAATATGAGTTAAGCATATAAGGGGATGACTCTCCTAAACCTATGTTTTATAAAGTAGAAATATAATAAAGGTTTTCAATAAAGGGAACTTAGCTTAGCACCGAGTCAACTTGAATATGAGTGTGTGTCCCTTCCTATTGTAGGAAGGTAGGTAAAGATAAATCTCATGAGGTTGATAACCACAATTCCTCAATGGGAATAAATAGGGTTTCCATAAGTGAATAACTACAATGCCTAATCTTGGCATAAAGAGGGTTTTCTTATGTACCTCCAAGTTCCATAACTATGTTGCCACCATAGGATACTAGCTAGTGGATCCACCTAGAAAGCTATGTCACATTTGGTTCTACTTTGGCCGGTAGACCACCTCTTTTCGGTGTGGGGTTCTATGACACCAGATTCTATGTTTAGCATCACATGGTCTATATCGGTTAAGGCTATAGTTTCCCTAAAGTAAAATGGACAAAGGAATTAAATGACTAGGACCCTAACTAGAAGGACTTAAGGGAGGTTACTTAGGATAGGTGGAAGTAATGAACCCATCTAGACATTGCACAAGTAGATCCTTAGGAAGTTCTAGGAAGGTGTTCTAATGCATGTCACTATGTATGTGTTCCTTATGCATGACATTGTCATATTTGTCTACTTGTTATGAAGATGTGCACATGAGTCTTTATGCATGATGTTGATCTTGTTGACTATATGATGAAGGTCTTGACTTAACTATGTCTATGTTGTACTATACTTCTATGATGATATGTGTTTGCTTGTAAAAGTAGTATGTATGTTTTCTTGTGACCTGATATACCGTGGTTTCACGGTATTTTTAATACCTTTTCCTTAAGTTTAGTGTGTCCAAAAGCCTTTTTGTACTAATTTCTATGTAAGTTTCTCTTTATTTTCAGAAAATCTGTCTAAAAGATGAATGCGGAGGTTTTTGAGTAACAAATACAGAAAAAGTACCACCTATGGAGCTTGTGACGGTTCGTCGTGCCCGTGACGGTCCGTAGGTGGCATCGTAGTGCAGCTGCTGAAGGAAGATGGGGAAGTTTGACCAAGTGTGGGGTTACGGAGTGCGTGACGGACCGTTGTAGCCATGACGATCCGTCCTGCTGGTTCGTCATGAAGATCAGAGAAGTAGTCCCAGTACCCAATTTACAAGAGTTCAAGTGTTATAGAACGGAGACCCCCGACGGACCGTTGTGCCTGTGATGATCCGTCACACCTGCCGTCGAGGGTGATGAAGAGAGCAGCAGAAGAAATTGCACAAGTATGGGACGACGGAGTCCATGACGGCCCGTCGTGACCACGACGATCCGCCGCGAGGTCTGTCGTCCCAGTCGCGTTTTGACAGATTTCCAGCAAATATAGTCCTTATTTAATTAGGTTTTTATTTTTTTATAAATAGTTCAAAAAACCTTGTTTTTGGGGATAGACTCTTGATTATTTTTTAGACTCTTTGTTAGACTTTTGGTAATTACTATTACACTTTTGAAGAATCTTTAGTCTTCAATTAATTTTAGTAATTGATTGTTGGTGATTTTGGTTGATTAATCAAGTGAACTTCTAGATTTTATTCTTTCTCATTGAAGTAAGTGCATGAATTCTTATATTACATATTTGAAGATTGTGATTATGACTATGGGTAACTAAAACTCCATAACTAGGGTTGTGGGAACCATAGGTGAATAATGAGGTAAAACTTAACTAAAATAACAATTCTAGAATAGTGTCTTGCATGTATTGATAATTCTTTCTCTTAGAAGTCTTTTTAACGGATGGCCAACGTTAGAATTCGCCTTAATGCTACTTGCCGGACCAAGGAGGTAGATAATAGGAAAAGAATTATCAACATAGATTTAGTGTATACTATCTAATAGGCTAGTATTGATTGGTACGAGGTAATAACTTAGTCAAATATCGAATACGATGCTTAATATGAGGTAAAGATAAGGGTTAGGATAGCAACACACGTAGCCGGACCAAGGTGCGGAGTGAAATTTTCTAGATGCCGGACCAAGGATTTAAAAATACATAAGTTATCACTTTGCATGCAAGATACTAGGAAAGAATTGTTATAGTTAGAATTATCAAGTTATGAACCTGTGGGGAACACGTAAACCCTAGTTACTTTGANATTAATTGATTAAACTCCAACATTTGAAGCTGTTAGTTGTCTCCTTTAATTTCGCTAGTTATTTTCATTTATTTATAAATAGAAAACCCCCCTTTTATGGTCTTTGCTTTCCAAGAAAATAATTGACTAAATAGTAGTAATAATAAATTGAAGTTAAGTCTGAACTATTTTCCTCGTGGGAACGATCCCAACCTCATTAGTTGGGTTATTTACTTGACACGACCGCTTTACTTCTTATTTGAGAAGTAAGTTTGAGCGTATCAAATTTTGGCGCCGCTGCCGGGGAAAGTAGCTTTTAGATTAACTTAAACTTATTACTATAGTTTAGTTGATATTTTCTTGATTTTACTTTGTTTTATTGTTTTTGATTCTTGCAGAACCATCCTCCTTGTATGCCAAATACACGGAGAGGAAGAGAACCCTTGTTTCCCTACGATCACGAATTAGAGCGTACACTACGCAACATGAATCGAAACTTGGGAATTAATGATGATGATCCAAACCAGAACATCCCAGCTCCGGTTGACGTTCATGGTCAGTTGTTACTCGATGCTCCGGGTGAACACCAACAAAGGGGACAAAATCCCGCTCCACGGCCCCAAGAATACTACAGAGGCTATGACAATATAGCAGACTCCGATGGGCCACTCGTCTTGCCCCCTCTACCACCAGGCCACACCTTTGTGGTAACTAGTAGCCTGATGCAAATGCTCACTTCCAGAGGTTTGTTTTCAGGGCTACCTTTTGAGGATCCACATGCCTATATAGCTAAGGTAAGGGCAGTGTGTAAAATTTGTGTAGGGAGGACTGACTTGGACTTGGATGTAATAGGGCTAAGAGTGTTTCCTCTCTCACTGACGCGAGAGGCTGCTATTTGGTTCGCTGAGCTCCTTTACAACTCAATTTTCACTTGGAACCAACTGAGGGACGTTTTTTTAGCACGTTACTACCCGCTCTCCAAGAAACTGAACCACAAAGACAGAGTAAACAACTTTGTGGCACTACCAGGAGAGTCAGTTAGTAGTTCTTGGGATAGATTCACCTCGTTTTTGAGAAGCGTCCCCAATCACCGTATAGATGATGAGTCACTAAAGGAATACTTCTATCGGGTACAGAATGATAATAATAAAGCGGTGTTGGACACTATAGCAGGTGGATCTTATGGGGAGTGTCCTTATGCCGAGATTGCCGAAAAGTTAGAGAAAATCTCCCGGAATAATAAAGTTTGGAGTACTAGGAAGTCAGATACTGAAAGAAATACTTTCTCAGTGCAATCCACTCACAACCCAGCCACATATGAGATTCGTGAAGAAATGGCTCAGATGAGAACTGAGCTTGGGTTGGTATTAAAACATATCACTGGGGTGCAGAAAAGATAAATGCAGTTAACTACTTGTCTAAACCACCACCACCAAATGATGAATGCTATTATGCGGAGGATACCTATGCGGTAAACGAGCAGACGGGGGGTTTTCGACCGAGTTCCCAAGGCTCAAATCAAGATAATTGGCGCCAAGGTCAAGGGAACCAAGGTCAGATCTATGGTAACTATAACCGTGAGGGTCATTATTTCCGAGATGGAAACTACAACCGCGACAACAACTTCAACAGGGGTAACTATGGTAACAGAAATGATAGGAATGGGCCCTACGTCCCTCCTCAAAATTGTGAAGTTACTCCTAGGGATGGTGGAGATAGTATGGCGCAAGTTTAGGATATGTTTCACAAAATGATGAGGAGGTTAGATGCTAATGATGAGCACATTAAAGAGTTAAGAAGTGATTTAGCGGGTTTTGGGCAGAAAGTCGACATACATGCAATATCGATTAAGCAGATCGAGTTGCAAATGGCCCAATTATCTGCGACTATGAACACACGGCAACCGGGCACTCTTCCTAGCAACACTGTCCCAAATCCAAAAAATGATGCACACTGTATGGCAATCACTACTAGGGGTGGTAAGCAAACTATTGACCCACCTATGCCGTCTAATGAGGAAAAGGTGAGAAACGATAATGATAAGGTGGTAGAGGGTAGTGGTGAAGTAGAAGATAGCACTGGAAAAGATGCTGAAGTACCTATAAAAGTAATTCCCATGCCTAGACCCCCCCCATTTCCTCAAAGATTAGTGAAAAAGACCGAGGATGGTAAATATCGGCGTTTTATAACAATGTTGAAGCAGCTTTCTATCAATGTCCCTTTGGTAGAAGCTCTGGAACAAATGCCCGGTTATGCTAAGTTTATGAAAGATCTGGTTACAAATAAAAGATTGGTCACTTTCGAGGATGATGATAGGATCCAGCATTGTAGTGCTATTTCTACAAGATCTCTCGTACAAAAAAAAAGAAGATCCGGGTGCATTCACTATTCCTTGTACAGTCGGGTCATTCATTTTGCGAAAGCATTATGTGATCTGGGGGCAAGCATAAATCTCATTCCTCTCTCAATTTACAAGAAGTTGGGTTTGGGTGACCCAAAGCCCAATGCGATGCGGCTACTGATGGCCGATTGAACAGTGAAAAGGCCTATAGGGATACTCCACGATGTGCTAGTAAAAGTGGAGTCATTCATATTTCCGGCAGATTTTGTTATTCTTGATTGTGAAGTCGATTTCGAAGTGCCTATTATTCTTGGGAGGCCATTCCTTGCTACGGGAAGAGCCTTAGTTGATATGGAAAAGGGGCAAATGAAATTTTGGTTGAACAATGAAGAAGCGACCTTCAACATTTGTAGGTCCATGAGGCATAGTGGTGAGCTATAATGGGTATCTGCCATATCCTACAAAGAAAAGATGAAGAAGTATAATGACCTAAAAAGTGAAAAACGAGAGTTTATGGTTGGGGATTTGGTGCTTTTAGACAGTTCTAGGTTGCGTTTGCTTCCGGGCAAGCTCAAGTCCAAACGGACTGGCCCTTACTTGATTACCCAAGTATTCCCTCATGGAGCAGTTGAGTTAGAAACCAAGGAGGGAGTGCGGGTTAAGGTGAATGGAGAACGAATAAAACTCTATTTTGGGCATACTGCATCGGTGAATGAAGTGATAGAGGCATACCATCTTGATGAAGGCTGAGTAATCAAGTGTTTTCAGTCGTGCCGCGACGTTAAATCAGGCGCTTGTTGGGAGGCAACCCAATACTTATAGTTTTTTCTTTCTAGTAATGGTAGCATTTTCTACTAATGGGTTTTAAATTTGCAGGCACATCACCAGGAAATTCTGCAGAAAATCACTCTGCAGCAGTCACTGACGGATACATCGACGGACCGTCATCCATGCGACGGACCGTCGCATGAATTCGTCGTGCCAGGTACGTCTTTCTGCTATTTCCTAAACTAGGGCACACGCTACGGAACCAATGAAGGACCGTCACGACATCGACGGACCGTCGTCGGGGACTCGTCGTGTCATTAATGAAGTGTATCCGACCCGACCCGGCTGGAAACTTCTAAAAATTTTCCACCTATAAAACCCCCTACCCCTTCATTTGAACGGTTTCTTTCCCTCTTTCTCCCATTCCCTCCCTCTTAAAATCCCCACTTCCTACCTCTCTTTCAACCGATCATTTCCCCAAATTCCCCAATTCCTAAAATCAACTCTTTACTAGTCGGAGTCTGCTGCTGTGGTTTTCTTCTTGATCACCAAGTACCTTCCTCGCTTGTTTTTCTCATATTCTCAGGTATGTGTATCTGATTTCTACCCATTTACTTTGCATTTTTGTTTATCAATCAGTACTATCCTAGTTCTTATTGATGGGTTCATTCTTTAATACAAATTCTGTCTGACCTAGGGTTGAGAATCCTCAAAATTGCCGTGTTAAAACTCTAGAAATAGGTGCTTTATCATCGCTAGTTTACTAGGTATTTTGGTTAGACAAATGCAGGTTAAAACACCAACAATTCCATTTGGGTCATAGGGGATGAATGGGGCATCCCCAGTTCTGTCACTGAATGACAGAACGAGACCCCGATGACGGACCTTCGTACCCACGACGAACCGTCATTTGGTCCGTCCCAACATACCTAACACCCCACTGTCCAATTTTCTCCAAGTGTCCACCAACGGTCACATGCGACGAAACGTCGTTCCCACGATGGTCCGTCCTGCACAACCGTTCTTCTTGTCAGAGACCCTATTACTAAGGGTCTCTCACTTTTTCTAGGTGTCCTCTAACGGACACATGCGACAGACCGTCATACCCTCGACGGTCAGTCCTGCACAACCGTTCTGGTTGTCAGAGACCCTATTCCTAAGGGTCTCTCACTTTTTCTAAGTGTCCTCCAACGGACACATGCGATGGACCGTCATTACCACGACGGTCCGTCCTGCACATACCGTCATGACGGTCAGAGACCCCTCTCCTAAGGGTCTCCATACTTTTTCTAAGTGTCCTCTGACGGACACCTACGACGGGCCGTCATACCCTCGACGATCCATCCTGCACATACCGTCATTACGGTTAGAGACTTTCCTTCAGGGGTCTCTACATAAACATAGTTCAAGTAAGACATGACGGACCCCATGACGGTCCGTCGTACTCACAACGAGCCGTCACCTGGTCCGTCGTGTTTCACTGTTTACTATAGACATGTCATTACATCTTAACTCTTTTATTTATTTTGTGTGGTTTTTCTTGTCTTGTTTGCTCCTTCTAGTACTAATATTGATTATTTACAGGTACTATCTATTATGGCACCAAAACAAGATAGAGTCTACGCACGCGGGAGATCGAAGTCTGTCGCCCCGTCTGCTCGCCTGGTCATTGGATCTGATGATGAGCGTGACCCCAAGTACGTGCCCTCAGGCACTTCCACCCCATCCCGAGCTGAACGTGCTGCCAGAGCCACACCCAAAAAGGTGGCGTCCGGCGTAGTCACTGCCTCCCAGTCTGATGAGCAGCGCACACTGACCGGCACACCTTCTGGGTGTCAGCTACTAATGAAGAAGGAGCGTCTGGATCCTTAGGAGTTTCGTGGTCGGAGGAAGCCGCCGGATCTGGTAAGGTCCCTGCACCCACCACCGCTGCACAGTCTGCCTCGTCTGATTAGGCTGACAGTTCGGAATCCACACCAGGCTCACCGACTCGTGCTCTCAGCCCGATTACCGACCAGCCCAACCAGTGCTGTGTCGACGGGCAGTATCAAGTCTATTCCGGCGCCATGTTTCTGAATGACAAAGGATTCGTGACACAGACACTTACATTGGAGCAGCGGGTCCTTACGGGAAGTCTCCCGACTATGCCAGAGATCCACAATCTCTTCACCAGACATCGACTGGAGTGGACAGCGCGTTCGTTGGGACGTTATAGTGAAGAGTTGGTCCGAGAGTTCTACGCCTCTTACGTGGCTACTCTCAGATCACAGATTGATAAGCGGGCTGCCCCCGCCAAACAGGCCCCACTGGAGCAGGTCCGAGTACGTGGCATTCAGGTTGATATCTCCCTGCCTGCCATCCGCTGGTATCTATACGACGAGGATGTTGATGCCAACCGGACCCCTCTCACCGCCGAGTTTGACTACCGGTGGCAAATTGTCAAAGATGGCCAATTCCTGCGTGAGCCATCGCTGAGAGAGACCACCAAGAGGTGGATGGCCCTGCACTTGTCTGTTGATGGAGAGGGTGCTGACTGGTTGACCGAGCCGAAGGGATCCATCAAGAAGGCTAACCTGACCTTCACAGCGAAGTTTTTATGGTTGGTGTCCGCCACTGCCTTTCCCCCACAGCCGCTGATAATATAGTCACATGGGATCGTGCAGTACTGATGCGGCGATGATAGCCGGGTTTGAGGTGGACTTTGCTTGGCTTCCACAGGAGGTCATGCACGAGAGGGCTTTTAAGGTCACAACTACTTACCCTTTCCCGTGCATGATATTTTCTCTATGCAGGTCCGGAGGTGTGCCTATATGGCACATTGATCAGCTCAAGACCCCGCTGGGCACTGTTGATATCGGCCTCATCAGGGATGAGGCCAATGAGTTGGCTCCACGCAAAGGGCCCCATCCAGAGTTGCCTCCACTTGGTGACAATCTGGCTGATACGGTAGCACAGGCCCGCACGGCTACGCAGGCATCTTCCACTGACACTACTCCGGTCGAGTCTATCCCGGGTAGTAGCACTGCCCCGAGCTCCTCTTGCTCATCCCCTTTCCCCGCTCTGGTCCCGCTTGTTAGGGTTCATAAATTAGAGGCACAGATGGCTACACTTCTGCATCACATCCAGCCTTGGATGCAGAGGTCGATTCCTGAGGCAGAAGAGCGCTTGGAGCGGAGAATGGTCCAGCACACAGAGCGGAAGATCGCTGAGGTTCATCAGCGCTTGTACGCTTTTGAGTTGCGGGTGCTAGCCCGGCCAGCCCCTCAGGTGGATGTGTCAACCCTTCAGGCTGCGGTCAACAGTCTTCGCGCCGACATCGATATGATCTTAGAGGCTAGGGTGCCTGTGTCTGAGGCCCCTTCTGCAGAGCCTGCTGAAGACACAGTGATGGCGGCCTTATTCGCCACTTCTGAGATTCCACCACCTCCCCCTCGAGAGCATTCCAAGAGGCGTAGGGGTCGAGAGGAGGATGAGGCTCGAGCACGGAAGAAGGAGCGCCTTGAGATGGAGGCTGCGAGGAGAGCCTCGCTTGCTGATAAGGAGGCGCGTCAGATGAGGGCAGTAGAGTTAGCTGCTGGGGCATCTAGATCCAGAAATATGGAGATAGCGGGAGGTACTGCTGATAGTGCTGTTGAGGCTGAGGACACTACTGAGGGTGTCCAGATTACAGAGGTAGTGGGTTCCGGGGAAGCTTGCTGATCGTCGGCGTTTTGCGCCCCAGGTTTGCTTCACCTACCACTCTTGTATCTCAATTTTTTTATGCATTGGGGACAATTGCATGTCTTTTTGTTGGGGGTGGGGTAAATGAAAAGTGAGTGCTAGGGTGAAGTCTGAGTAGCCCAATTCACTATCCTCTTTTGGGGTTTTCTTGCCTGTGTTCTTTTTCCCCAAGAGACTGATTACTTTTTCTGTTGAACCGGCATGTCTATATCTTGTGTACATAGTTTAATTCTGGAGCATGATGGCTAAAATGATATCCTGATAAAATGGAAAATGATGCATGACTAGGCATAGTAATTGATAAATGTGTGGCTCTAAGCATGACATAGAGGTACACCACTGCATGACCCTAAGTCTAAAATTCGAACTAGGTGTCTGATAATCTGGTAGAGTAATGAGATGTCAAGTGAGTGTGAGGAAGATTTGAATAGTCCACTATTTGTACTGAGCTAGAACTTGCCTGGTTAGTCATGCTAAAAGTAAGCTGTAATAGACAATTAGGAAAGGATCATAGGCCCTTGTTCAATATAGCCCATTTTTAGCCTAAATAAAAGAAAACCAAATGAAATTAATCCTTCTTTGATCCAAATGATTTGAGCTTAAATTAGACCTTTCTTTTT
This sequence comes from Solanum pennellii, assembly GCF_001406875.1. NCBI lineage: Eukaryota > Viridiplantae > Streptophyta > Magnoliopsida > Solanales > Solanaceae > Solanum > Solanum pennellii. The sequence goes on along the minus strand of NC_028639.1, from coordinate 28,092,347 downwards.
CACCCCAACTGATCTTTTCTGGGAATAATGTGTTGGCCCTGGTCCCTCCTTGGACATGTGCACCTCAGCTTATGCCAAAAGCATAAGTTGAGGGTGGCTAATGCAGTAAACAACCTTTTTATGGCCCTGACCCAACTTTGGGTATTGTGTTCTTTGACTCATGGAAAAGCCATGAGTTGAGGGTGGCTATTATGAGGAATGCTCGTGAAAGTGGGGTTGAAGGAACAAAGAGAGAGAAAGAACAAAAGTAAAATGACTCAAGAATTAGTTGAAAGAAAAGTGAAATAAAAAAAATAAGAAATATACAAGAAATACAAGCAAGAAAAGAAGAGAGTCACTTACACAAATGAAGAAAGAAGGGAAAATAGCAAGGTAAAAGAATATGGAAAATTGGGAGAAATAAAATGATGAAAAGAGGTATGTTTAGCCGATATGTCAAGGAGGGCAACAAGTCACTAAAGTATACCTAAATATACCCTGCCTAACCCTGAGCCTATGTTACAAGCTAAGAAAGTCCTATCGTGATCCTAAAAGTTGTATAGCGAACTTAAAGCAGTGAAAATAAGGGCAAGATTATGGCAATATGTATGAATGAGTTGTGAATCTGTTATGAGAGTGAGTGTTGAAAAGTAATCCTTATACTCAAACTGAAATTGTTGTGTGAAAAATGAGGATATTGTTTTGAAGTGAGGACACTATTGTACAAAGATTTTGTATTGAGTCATAGTGCGTCGCTTGAGGACAAACAACGAATTTAAGTTGAGGGTGTCGATATACCGTGGTTTCACGGTATTTTTAATACCTTTTCCTTAAGTTTAGTGTGTCCAAAAGCCATTTTGTACTAATTGTTATGTAAGTTTCTAATTATTTGAAGGAAATCTGTCTAAAAGATGAATGCGGAGGTTTTTGAGTAACAAATACAGAAAAGTACCACCTACGGAGCTTGTGACGGTTCGTCGTGCCCGTGACGGTCCATAGGTGGCATCGTAGTGCAGCTGCTGAAGGAAGATGGGGAAGTCTGACCAAGTGTGGGGTTACGGAGTGCGTGACGGTCCGTTGTAACCATGACGGTCCGTCCTGCTGGTTCGTTATGAAGATCAGAGAAATAGTCCCAGTACCCAATTTTCAAGAGTTCAAGTGTTATGGAACGGAGATTCCGATGGACCATTGTGCCTGTGAAGATCCGTCACACCTGCCATCGAGGGTGATGAAGAGAGAAGCAGAAGAAATTGCACAAGTATGGGACGACGGAGTCCATGATGGCCCGTCGTGACCACGACAATCCGTCGCGAGGTCCGTCGACCCAGCCGCATTTTGACAGATTTCCAGCAAATAGAGTCCTTATTTAATTAGGTTTTAATTTTTTTATAAAAGTTCAAAAAACCTCATTTTTGGGATTAGACTCTTGATTATTTTTAGACTCTTTGTTAGACTTTTGGTGATTACTATTACACTTTTGAAGAATCTTTAGTCTTCAATTAATTTTAGTAATTGATTGTTGGTGATTTTGGTTGATTAATCAAGTGAACTTCTGGATTTTGTTCTTTCTCATTGAAGTAAGTGCATGAATTCTTATATTGCATATTTGAATATTGTGATTATGACTATGGGTAACTAAAACTCCATAACTAGGGTTGTGGGAACCATAGGTGAATAATGAGGTAAAACCTAACTAAAATAACAATTCTAGAATAGTGTCTTGCATGTATTGATAATTCTTTCGCTTAGAAGTCTTTTTAACGGATGGCCAACGTAAGAACTCGCCTTAATGCTACTTGCTGAACCAAGGAGGTAGATAATAGGAAAAAAATTATCAACATAGATTTAGTGTATACTATCTAGCAGGCTAGTATTAATTTGTACGAGGTAATAACTTAGTCAAATATCGAATACGATGCTTAATATGAGGTAAAGATAAGGGTTAGGAAAGCAACACACGTAGCCGGACCAAGGTGCGGAGTGAGATTTTCTAAATGCCGGACCAAGGATTTAGAAATACATAACTTATCACTTTGCATGCAAGATACTAGGAAAGAATTGTTATAGTTAGATTTATCAAGTTATGAACCTGTGGGAAACACGTAAACCCTAGTTACTTTTATTAATTGATTAAACTCCAACATTTGAAGCTGTTAGTTGTCTCCTTTAATTTCTCTAGTTATTTTCATTTATTTAGAAATAGAAAACCCTCCTTTTATGGTCTTTGCTTTCCAATAAAATAATTGGAAGCTGTTAGTTGTCTCCTTTAATTTCTCTAGTTATTTTCATTTATTTAGAAATAGAAAACCCTCCTTTTATGGTCTTTGCTTTCCAATAAAATAATTGACTAAATAGTAGTAATAATAAATTGAAGTTAAGTCTGAACTATTTTTCTCGTGGGAACGATCCCAAACCTCATTAGTTGGGTTATTTACTTGTTACGACCGCTTTACTTCTTATTTTAGAAGTAAGTTTGAGCTTATCATGGCCTTAAGGTGATGCATTACACCAAGTATCACGAGAGGGTTACTTGGGAAGGTAATCGAATAACAAAATAAAATAGTTCACTTTTAAAGGAATTGAGCTCACTGTAAAGTGGCTCAAATATGTAATAAATTTGATAAGTGATATTATGAAATGTTTGGACTTTGAATATCCTTATATGAAGTATGTGAATGATATAAATGCTATTCTTTAAAGGTTTTATAAAGATTTACTTAAAAAGGCATGAAGTATGATTTCAAGAAAATGTCCCTTTTAAATGCATGTTTTTGCATGGTTGCCATACTTAGTGCATTCTTGTACTAATCCCATTCTTCTATACTTTTTTACACAAAGTATAGGTTATGAATGCTTAAAGGATGTCTATATAAATGAGGAGCTTGATATGTGATTCCCAAGATCAAGGAAAGGAATCCTTTAAGTCCAAGGATTTCCTATGTAATGGTTTACTGTAAAGTCTTAAGTATTGTACTTATGTTTATGTTTTAAGGGCCGTGTCCCTAATATTCTAATGTTGTTGAGTCTAATATGGCAAAGAGACTTAGAGTCTATATATGTATTATGACTTATATTTTATATATATATGAAGTGATGTTTCTAGCATATGATGTGCTATGAAAAGTTTTAAATTTTCTGCTAAATTTACTATGTCGATGCGATGAATGATAACTATGGGCTTGTATAAGACCTCCGAGAGGTCAAGTACGCCATGTTACTTCTAGGGGGTGCTTTCTTGTTGTGAAAAATGTGGTATCAGAGCACGAGGTTTTTAAAAATGGTTTAGGGTCCAAGAAGTCTCATATTGCCACGTCTAATAGAGTCTTGTATCATTGGTGGTGATTCGCGACACATCAACTAGTACGAGAGGCTATAGGACGATAGAGTTTCCCTTCTTCATTATTCTCATATCGTGCCATAAAACTTAACTCTATAAGATCTCTCTCTTATGTTTTCTTGTCCGGTGGTCTTTTAGATATGATTTCTTGGATGATATTTTTCTCTATGCTTGAGGGAGAAAAGGTGAGTGTAAATGCTTACTTGGTTCAATGGTTTGAATGAGTATGTGTGAAGGTGAATTTTGGAATGTTTTGATGATGTGATGCCAATTATGGCTATATATGAAGTTTATGTGAAATAGCATGTTATGTTGGAGAATGTGTGTCATAATATGGTTAAAGCGTGCTAGAAGTTGTTATGGTTGACATGAAATTCTTTTGGAATGATGTGTTCCTATATGGTTTTACATGATGGTAGCCTAATACTACGATTTGAACTTGAAATGCTTAGTGACTACCTATGGAAGCATGCTACCCTAAGATTTTGTACTTAAAAGTGTTCAATGTTTCCCTTTGTATCTATGTGGTCTATATAAGTTGCCTAGTATGGATTGGAGTCCTTTGCATAGACTTGATCCTAGGTGTGATGATAGTATGCATGCTTTTGTAGGATAAGTTGGTAATGTTTTATATCTCATATTGTCATGCTTTTCCATCAATTGCCTAAATGTTGCATTTTTGGAATTTGAAAGCATGCTCACTATAATGATAAGACAGCTTACTGTAACATTTTTGGAAAATCAACTAAATAGTTCTTTGATTATATGTTGTCTAAATGTGTATAGAATTGATGCATATGAACATGATAATGAATGTAAAAAGGATATTTTCTATTTGGAATGAAGAATGAGAGTCTTATGGAATGATGAGTCGTAGAATTATTTCTAACTTCTTATTATGTTGTGAGTCCCTTGATGATTGTGGAATTGATGTTTCCCTAGAATTCAGGGTAGTACTCTTATCTTTGTAGGGTGATGATGTGGGCTTGTTTGACATAGAAGTTACCTTACATTAATGTTGAAGGAAAAGAAAGAGTCCTTATGGCTAAGTCTCCTTGTTGTTTCCCCTAATGATGTATGACCTTGGTGTCTATTATATAGTATGAAAACCTTATGACGTTGAATGAGATTGATCTAACTTGATAATTGGGGATAAATTGCCTAGGAGATAAAGTTTAGAATACCTTGGTGTTCCTATGTTGACTTACTGTAAATTCCTTCTAAATTTGTAATCACTTTTATTGATGAAAACGAAGGTTGTTTAGTTAAGATTAAGGTGGGGTTAAGTTGCTCTTTAGTGGGTTTACCCTAAGTGGGGGATGGTGATGGAGTAGTAAGATTGTAGATATTTTCTACCATTGACCTTCTATTTTGGCTTGAACTTGAATCTATTGAATTTTTAGTAAGCTGGTTCATGAATAAGAGTTTTGCATAAAGTATGAATTGCATGACCTTATATGTTTGGTATGTATTGATTGACATTACCTTGAAGATATTATGAATGTTCCAAAGTGCATGAAAGAATTTTTTTGATAAAATCCATGTTTTCTCATGTTAAATTGCATCTTGATATGCTAGTTGTGCATTTGACTTCATGAGGTAAGATAAGAAACATGGTAGAAGTCACTTCTGAGGTGTAATGTTTAGCCTTATAATGGAAAGTTGAGTCTCTTTCAAATGAAATGTATTGAGTCTCTTAAAAACTATGTGACTTTTATGATTTGGAATGCATAATTGTAGGCTCATTCTTGAAAAGTGAAAGCATGTTTAGCTAAGTGCTCATGTGTGTGCCTATGATTTGTGTGATTCTTCTGAAAATATGCTTACTGTAAAGGTGAGTACTATGTTAGAAAATGATATTTTGTGAAGTTACTTCCTATTTGTTGTGATGTGCTTGGTGTGACTTACAATTTAGACTCCACTATGAAGGAATCATGAGCATGTCTTGGTTAAAAGTTGAGAATTTCTCCTTTTTAGAGGAATTGACCTTGTACTTTGCTTAGGTGTGAACTCATGATACATGTAAGTGTGTTGAGGAGAATGAAATTCCTTCATAGACACCACTAAGCATGGTATGGTTGAGTATGACCTTCATGGCACTAGGTCTAACTAATGAACATCTTTGTTGATTAAATTAACTCAAGTCTATGTGTATTGAAGTATGAGTGCCTACTTGTTTTGAGTGTTGTTGAAAACTGCCTATGTGTGGCCTTGCAAGATTATCTCTTAACGAATTAAGGTGTAATGACCATGTTATGATTAGGAGAAGGATGTTCCTCCTATGAACATGATAAGAGACTTTGTGTTTGATGCATTAAAGAGTGAGTAATGGTTTTGCTTGCTTGTGTGCATTGAGTGCTAAAATGATTTGATGTTGTTAAAATGTTATGAACTTCTCTATGATGCATTGAAATCCTTGTTGTGATTAAAGAGCCCTAAGTGTCATTCGAGGACGAATGTTCCTAGGTGGGGGGATATTGTAAGACCCCAAAATGAGTTAGGGTGTCTAGAGCCTAACATGTTTGTATTAAGGTTATCAGGTCCTAAAACGACTTATAATATGGTTTAGAGGAAGTATGTAAAGTTTGAAGTGATTTGGAAGTCGAATGTCAAGGGACGACCAAAACGTTCGACTACTAGTCGCCTATTTGCCTCATGTTTCCATGTGTGTTCATATACTGTGTTTTATGATCTTATTAAGTATTAAAATGAGTTGTAATGATTTTTAAATATGGTATATGATGTTTCGAGAAGTTTGGAGGTCAAACGACCAAGTAAGACGCTCAACATGTGTCTCGATGGGGCCTAGCCTGTTTGGACGCCTTGCAGGTGTTTGTTTTGGGTTAAACTTATGTGGAAGGTCTATAACTTTTTAAGGGTTGTATTAACATTGGAAACTTCCAGGTACGACTTCTAAAGGTCCCCGCAAAAGTCCCCACAAGAAGGACCCAAGGCTGGTCAAGACACTGCCTTGGCAGTTTCAATCGACGGACCAAACGACGGCCAGTTGGTCAACCAACGGCCCGTAGGTGAGTCTCGTCAATTTTTACTTAGATCGGGCAGGTTTAAAGCCAAAATTTGGACAAGGACCAAATGAAAGAAGCCAATGCACGGCCCGTCGACTGACCAATTTACCAGTAGATGGCTCCGTCGATGGTGGCCTGTAAGTTACTGTCTGCGTCTGTTTTAATTAAGGGGTGAATCTGAAATTCACCCCACGTCCTAACTGACTCTAATAGGTTGATTTATCTATCCTAGGGTGCACATAAGTCATCTAAAACGTGATCAAACCATTCTCAAATCCCTCTACACGATTAAAGCCTTTCCCTCCAAAAATATTTCCCTAGAAACAACCATTGTTAGTGAAGCTCAAGAACTGATTGGAGCTTGGATTTCCATGGATGAATCATAAATTTTTAGAGGTTGTCAACTAAACAAAGGTATGGTGATCCTTCATCTCTAGTTATCCTTCCATCTAGAGGGTTAATCTCAATGTTTTCAAAAGAGTTTGCATGATCAAAGTTCTTCTTCGTCAAGCTAACCATGGGTAATTTATTAAATTGATTTCAAAAGAATAATATGAATGTATTGATGATTACATACTGATTTGTACGTGATTTTCAATCCTATTGCATGATGAACCCATGCTCTTTCACAAACTCGATTTTAGCCTATGTATGGCTTTATGATCTTGATGTTATGCATGTCGATTTGTGATTCAATTATGTTAATATGCTTATGTGTACTGCTTATAATATATATTTATGGTGAATCATTGATGAATTACCCATGTGAATCAATGTATGAAGATTTGAACATGTTTAGTCTAGTTTTCCATGATTCACTGTAATGTTGGTCTTTTGATGATTTAATGGGGAATTCGATTGTGTAGGGCTGGTTGTATATACTGTCTTAATTGGATATTGTGGATGAATTTTAAATAAGTGATTTCATGATTTATTAATGTTGGTTAGCCTATGATTCTTCTACTCTCCATGGATGTCTTAAATAACATGTTAATTGTAATCTAAAGGTTATAGCAATGATAGTAGGATTTCGTGTAGATTATATTATCATTATCTACTGCCTTATATTGATTATATTAATGGATTGTGGGTATGTATTCTTTATCATCAAAGAAAAGGAGTCTTGACAAGAATTGATCTAGGTTCTTCTAGCCTACAATTTGAATGTTGTAATGAACATTATGTGATCTTAATTCTAGGGTAGATGAAGCATGATTTAGATTTGATTTATATCTATTTGGATACTGCCATAAATGTATATTATTGGTACATGATGAATGATGAACTAAACTAGGGAGATTAGTTGGTGACCTAGGACTCTCTACTTCCTAGTACATGTGAGATGCCTTGTATTATGTTATAGTATGATGTTGTAGCGACTTGTACATGGTTTGTTTTATGACCTATGAGTTAAGCATATAAGGGGATGACTCTCTAAACCTATGTTTTATAAAGTAAAAATATAATAAAGGTTTTCAATGAAGGGAACTTAGCTTAGAACCGAGTGAACTTGAATATGAGTGTGTGTCCCTTCCTACGGTAGGTCACCATAAATCTCATGAGGTGGATAACCACAATGCCTCAATGGGCATAAATAGGGTTTCCATAAGTGAATAACTACAATTTCTAATCTTGGAAAAAAGAGGATTTTCACATGTACCTCCAAGTTCCATAACTATGTTGACACCATATGATACTAGCTAGTGGATCCACCTAGAAAGCTATGTCACATTTGGTTCTACTTTGGCCGGTAGACCACCTCCTTTTGGTGTGGGGTTCTATGACACCGGATTCCATGTTTAGCATCACATGGTCTATGTCGGATAAGGCTATAGTTTCCCTAAAGTAAAATGGACAAAGGAAGTAAATGACTAGGACCCTAACTAGAAGGACTTAAGGGAGGTTACTTAGGATAGGTGGAAGTAATGAACCCATCTAGACATTGCACAAGTAGATCCTTAGGAAGTTCTGCGAAGGTGTTCTAATGCATGTCACTATGAATGTGTTCCTTATGCATGACATTGTAGTATTTGTCTAGTTGTTATGAAGATGTGCATGGCATGATTCTTCATGCATGATGTTTATCGTGTTGACTATATGATGAAGGTCTTGACTTAACTATGTCTATGTTGTACTGTACTTCTATGATGATATGTGTTGGCTTGTGAAAGTAGTATGCATGTTTTCTTGTGGCCTTAAGGTGATGCATTGCACCAAGTATCACTAGAGGGTTACTTGGAAAGGTTAATGAATAACAAAAGAAAATAGTTCACTTTTAAAGGAATTGAGCTCACTGTAAAGTGGCTCAAATATGTAATAAATTTGATAAGTGATATTATGAAATGTTTGGACTTTGAATATCTTATATGAAGTATGTGAATGATATAAATGCTATTCTTTAAAGGTTTTATAAAGATTTACTTAAAAAGGCATGAAGTATGATTTCAAGAAAATGTCCCTTTTAAATGCATGTTTTTGCATGGTTGCCATACTTAGTGCATTCTTGTACTAATCCCATTCTTCTATACTTTTTTACACAAAGTGTAGGTTATGAATGCTTAAAGGATGTCTATATAAATGAGGAGCTTGATATGTGATTCCCAAGATCAAGGAAAGGAATCCTTTAAGTCCAAGGATTTCCTATGTTATGGTTTACTGTAAAGTCTTAAGTATTGTACTTATGTTTATGTTTTAAGGGCCGTGTCCCTAATATTCTAATGTTGTTGAGTCTAATATGGCAAAGAGACTTAGAATCTATATATGTATTGTGAATTATATTTTTTATATATATGAAGTGATGTTTCTAGCATATGATGTGCTATGAAAAGTTTTAAATTTTCCGCTAAATTTACTATGTCGATGCGATGAATGATAACTATGGTCTTGTATAAGACCTTAGAGAGGTCAAGTACGCCATTTTACTTCTACGAGGTGCTGCCCGGTTGTGACAGAAACACCACAACTTATGTGAAGCGAATCCCAAGGAATCGATGGAGAAAAACTTGGAAAATATGTCTTCTTCCTTGGAGCTTCAAAGCTTCATCAATGGAGGTTTTGTAGAGAAGGAATGGAGAGGTTTTGTTTTGTGTTGAGGGTTTTGCTTAATTGTTGACTTTTGGGGTTTAAAAAGACTGAATAAATGTCAATAAGAAGTCCCCAAAGTACCCAAAAGACCTCTGCACATATAGGACCATTTAACCAATTCAAATTTGACTTAAAAACGACGCAACCAAATTTAGGACATGGCTGCGCGTCGCGGAGGCACTTCGAATTCTTGGTTCTGGAAAATTTTGATACAGAATGGTTTGTGTAGGACCACGTCACAGGTCAAACCTTTTTCCCTTTGAGTGTAGCCTGCGCGACGCACAAGGGCTGCCAAATCTTGGCTGCCTCGGCAGCTTCTTTGGCCCATGTTTGGTTCCTCCTCAAGAACCCTTTGGCTGGTCTTTGGGGCGTTGTTCTCGGAATTTTCGACCCTTTACATGTAAGTCTATGCATATAAACCATCGATACTCAATTTCACCCTCAAACCATACGCCAAAAATCCACTATAAAACACTACGACACACTAGTTCAACTTGGACTAGTTTCCGGACGTCTTGGACGTTTCACTTCCAAAATCTTCAAAACTCTTCAAACTGACTTCTAACACTATTATTAATCATTTTAGGACTTTATAAACTCATTACACACATGTTAGGTTCTAGTTTAACCTAACTCGATTTTAGGGTGTTACAGTCCCATTACCTTCTTGTGAAACACTACCTTGAGACTGTGCAGGTCTAGCTCTGAAGTGTTTTGAATTTTGACTATTGTTCTCAAATTTTTTTATTTTATGTATGTGAACTAACACATGATGGAGTAGGTACCTTCTTCTTATATTGGAAAGAAAATCTGTTTGCATTACTCTTGTGCTGCCCCGACTCATTCCCTGATATCTTAGCCCTCCTATTCTTAAACTCTTCTTTATCCCTAAGTTTTTCCTTTTGAACTAGATTTATGTAGGTCATGAACCTTGTTCTGCCCATGTACATATTAACATGGCTGCCTTACTTTCCTTACTTGACAGACGAGTCAACCCAATTCATCCTACTCCTCATGTTAGCAACCATCTCTCTGCTACTCTTAGCTCATGATAAAAGAAACATCCCATGGAAACACTCTCAAAACAATCCAACTCATAATCACGTACTCGCAAGCACGAGTTAGAAAGAAACTTCATCGATGTTAACTCTATCGCACAAAATGAATGTGAAAGAAGAGATAGTTCCTAAATGTTGCAGCCTCATAATTATTGATGTGATACAGTTTTACACCGATAAATAGGACTCTACAGACACGACTTCATAGAATCCCTAGGACTCTTGAAATATGGGTTCTGATACCAAGATTCTCACACACTGATCCTACACTCTAGGCAGGAATAGCACTTGATAACCATTGCTGGCCCCAAGAAAACCCTTAGCCTGGCTTACTTACTCAGCGGAAGACTTAAACACAAGAAAATAACTCATGCAATAACTTAAGAAATAATATCTTAGCAAAAATGGCAACTCAAATCTTAAACCTATACAACTGAAATGCATAAGACTAAAGAACTATAACTATCTGTCTATAAAGCCTCTAAAACAAAGAGGGATGTCGGGATAAGACCCTTGATCATCATACAACTGAAATACTAAAAGCAAATGATAAAAGGAGCCTTTCAAAAAGAAAGGAGGCTCACCAACTGGATTTGAGTTCTCAACTACATCAACGAGGCCTTGGATGTTATGTCTGCATCATAAGACATTGCACGCCTAATGGTATCAGTACATTGAATGTACGAGTATGCGAGGGGAATTCTAAAACAAGACATAAGCTTGAAAGAAACTAAAGAACTTACCTGGATCAACTAAAATCAACTTAAACAAACTTATTTCAATACAAACCAGTATTAAATAAGAGCAATATGAAGAAAAGTTATTTAAAACATATATATCAACTCTGTGTATTTGGAAGTACAATAATACTCAGTGTGTATGAAAAGATACACTAAATCTCTCAAATGTATGTAAAAATACAAATAAATTGTGTATATAAGAATACCATTACTTTTGTGGGATTTTCTCTAACCAACAACCATCACATAAGAGCTATGGTGATGATACAACATTTTGCCTCACGCTACCAGGGCTGTCCTATACCTTGCCGAGAGTGTACAACCTAAACTACAAGTAGATCAACTAGTCTATGCTAAAATCAATAAGGAATAATCTGAAAAGTATGACCTTTTTTTACCCATGGTGGCTACATGGTTTATGGGGGCTGGGAGTTGTCTGAACTCTCTCCCATATCGGTGCTCAACACTACTCCCAAAATATAATACTATCTCTTATATTTAAAAAAACATACTTCTTTTGGTAGTTTGAGATAATTGCTCAAAATGTAGTCAAAGGCTTCCCTTTGAAATAAAAGTTTCTTCCCTTGCTTAATTGTAAAAACATTTACTGCTTAACTGAAAACTAGCTCAAAGGCTCTTTTAAAAATCAAGGTTTACTTTTTTCTTTAGATATGAAAACATTTTACTCTTTTTTAATACATAGTCTCGATATACTCTTTTGAAGAAATAAACTTCAAAATTTACTGTTTATTCAAATCAAAACACAAGTCTTAAAAGAATTTTAAGACATTTGTAAAAGACTTTTGGAAGACTCTATGAATTTCTCCTGACTTGGCCATTAACTTCTATTGACTTGACTTTTAACCTCTCTTGACTTGACTCTTAGATTTTCTTGAATTGAATTATGGATTCAAGGATTGTGATTTGTGATAGGAAAGCTTTCGTGATGTTTAGAAGGATTTTTAGGTTGTTAAACATGAGAAAAGATCAAGAAATCACTTTCTAGAAGCAAGTCCACAATGCGGAGATGCATTTAATTATTTTGTCACAAAATAAATTTTGAGGTAGAACGGTCTGTGACCGCTCCACGATGTGAAGACAATTTTTTCAATCTCGAGAAACAGGTCCGCATCTTATTTCTTCTTCATTTTGTAACCTCAATTAACCTAAACACAGTTCTTTTTCTCAAATTCCCTTTAGATTCAGATATCCAGTATGTATGCACAAGAATATAACTCAAACAACTCAAGGAAACAACATTTTAGCTTCAAGGAACTCCTCAATCTCAACCTAACTCAAGAGTGAAGGCCAATTGCAAGAACACCATTCAAGATTAATCAATTTTCAACTTTCTAGAAAGAACTTTAGTGAAATAAACATGATTGGCGCGTGAGTGAACAAACCCTACGCTATGAAAGACTCATATACCACATATGGATCACCCCTTGATGAAATCCACAAGCGATTCTTGAAGATCTTTATGATTATTTCTCTTTCTCCTGTTTTCTCCTCTTCATTTTCTCTCTCTAAAACTCTAAATCAATATGGTAAAAGCGTAACTGAATCCTATCAGTGTTGACCCCAATTAATTATCACAAAAAGAAATTAAGTCATGGGGTATGGAAAAGAACATATTTCCCTTCTAAAATCCGCATTAGACTTTCCTTATCTGAACAACCTAACTTCAAATGGGCATATCTCACTCATATGAACTCAGAATCGCGCAAACTCGGCGGTGTTGAAAAGATTATTCCAAGATATTTCTTAATACATCTATAGACACACCTAAATCATTCAGATCTGGGAGTTATGGTAATTTGAAGTTGACAAAAAACCCAAAGTTAACTTAACCAAATTTCTAGATTTTTTATTATTTCCAGAAATAACCCTTTTTAATTTTAGCTCTTTCTAGCTATGTGCTTTTACAATTTTTATCTACTTTCATATTAGAGAGAAGTATGCGTATTATTTGAGAATTGTACTCCAAAATTTGAAGATAAAGTGACCTTAATTAAATATTTTTTAGAATGTGAGATCTATCTCAATTTTGTATTATTTTAGGACATGTGGTGACTAAGGATGACAATATTACAGATTTATAGAGTATTGAGACAATTAGAGATTGGGCTATACTTCACTTGCAGAGATCAAGAGTTTTTGTGGGTTTGACCGGTTACTACCAATGAAACTCAGATGACTTCTCTTTAATTGTGTCTCTATTGACAAAACTAACTCAGAAAAAATTTGTCTTTCTAATGATCTAAGGAGTGGTGATGCTAGCTTTAAAAAATTTAAGATTTTGTTGACTTCCGACTTGATTTTGACCTTATCAATGAAAAACAACGAGTTTACAGAGTATTATAATGCTTCGAAGGTTGATCATGGGAAAGTTTTGATATATAAAGGTGAGGTAATAAAGTATACTTTGAGATAGTTTAAGGCGTAAGAGAATAACTAATCTACTCATTTAGGGTTGATAATAATGTTTTTTTTACTTTGAAAATTTGGAGGCATTATTTACTTGGAAGGTAATATGAGGCAGGGGCGGATCTATGTGTAGATAAGGGGGTTCAACGTGTTTCTTGATAGGTTTTGAGTGAGATCTTGATAAATTTGTGTTGGGTTTATGAATTAGAGAAAGTTGTTAGAAACCAATCGATTCTAGATGATTTAGGACCCGAAATTGAACACTAAAATACGTAAGATTTCTGGGTCCAAGATGGGGAAATGCGCCCCATAGCACCAGATAGGTTGGTACCCGCATCGGCACTGTGCAAAATAGGAAGGCACACTTATATAACAAATTGAAGATATATATAGAGTAGTTTTTTGATACAAGTAAAAATCAGATAACCCCATAGGTTAGTTAAGTTGCTGCTAGAAAACTAAATTGTTTAGTGGTGGTTAAGAGCTAATTCAAGTGAATGGAATTATGATTCTGATTATGATGATGATTCATGTGTGTTGTTGCTGCCAATAACAAAAGGACTAACATGGAATTAACTCATTGTACCTTTAGCATTAGGTATCTATCACGACCTGCAAGTACACCCTAGAAGTAGAGAATCCTTGTGTCGTAACACGGCAAATGAGACTTCAAGAAGTCTCATCTAAGCCTCTCGTATCATCATTGCATAATAAACATACTAAAATAGGTAAGAATTTAAAACTTTGCTCACACATGAAGAACTCTTTCATAAACATTACACAAGCGGAAGACTTTGTTTTAAAACATTAAATCTTTACAACATCTACTTGAACCATCTAAACTTTAGATTATACAATACTTGGGACTAATCCCATTCAAGACAATAAAATAAAGACTATGACATAAGGGACATGTGTCTATTGTCCTCGAACCGATGAGGACTCACCAATACTTCATCTTCAAGCCTTAGAAACCTATCCATCCTCCATGGCACATCAAGACTTCCAATTCCCTACACTTTATTCAAAAAGGGAAAAAAAGGGGTTAGCACATTAGATGTACTAAGTATGGAAGCCATGCAAAAACAATGAGAAAGGGACATTTAGTAAATAACAGGATTTTCATGAAGTTCGATTAAAACATCATACTATAAGCATAAGAACAACATTTAACAACTTAGAAACCACATAAGAAATCATTTAAGCAAAAATCCACATTTTAGGAACACTTTCCAGTGAGCTCACTTCACTGTACAGTGAACTCAATTCACTGTAACAATGAAATTCTTCCACTTCACTTTAAACATCTTCTAGCATGTAATTTTCCCACTTAAAGCTATCCTAAGACTCACTTAAGTCACACAAAGAGAGACCGCCCATACAACCTCTCTAGGCATGCTTAAATGATCCTCAAGACTACTTATGATGAGTCACACACACACTTACAAGACACCAACATAAGAATATGAGAGTCTCCTACCAAAGGTACTTCTAAGTCTCACTTAAGTGAGTTTTGAAGCGACCACCCATACAATCCCTTACACACACACTTAAGAGATCCTACAGAGATAGAATCATGCTCACTTAATACATCAATATAAAGATGATATGACATTTCCTCATCAAAGGCTATCAAAAGACTTACTTAAGTAGATCAAGAAGATAACGTCCATGATTCACCTCTTCAAGACTACCTAAATAATCCTTAAGACTTCCTAAGTTTGGATCATGTCCACATAATCAACATCTTCCCTAACTAGAGTAATTCTTAAGACTTATCTAGGTAAGATAAGAAGTGACCATTCCTTTGCCCCCTTCATGCCTTTTAACTAGAAAACCTATAATTACTCTAGGTAAATACTCATTCATTCAACATACTTTCTTCACTTAAGTCATTACGTTCATTAGTTCATTTAATACTCATTCATCACATAAAGGACATTCAAGTAATGGTCTTGGACAAGACATAGGGACTCCAAATAACATCTTCAAAGCCTATTGTGCAATGTCTAGATAGCGTCCCATACCACCACCGAAACTTCATAGAACTTCTCAAATGCTAATAGGTATCCCACATGATGAGAATAGACAATAACCGACATACACCATGATAGCTAGACATGGAATCCGGAGTTCTAACCTACTCCGGTGAGGGTGTTTTACTTGCCAAGGGTAGAACTAGGACACATCCCATATAGGCACATGGTTAAGGAGTATGAAGGGCTTTTATGTACTCTAGTCTCATTCTCAAGTAGAGGTACATTGTATGCTAGTCTCATTCTCAAGTAGAGCTACTTCCCCATTACATAATCCCTCGGTGCTAGCCTTGGTTCTCGTAGAGTAATTGGCATTAAAGGATCACATGAAGAGGGTTCTTTATCTAGTTCATAACCCAATCATATTCACCCTACCAAAGAGGTCCACTAGGGATACCTTACAATGGCGACTAAGATAGCTCATTATGACTTTCCTACGAATGATATGATGTCGTTCCAGCCAATCAACCCTAAGTCCATCATCCCTTTACATGAAGGATACCGTTACGACTCTCAACTTCAACATTCATAACATAACCTTTTCCACGTACCTGACCTTCTTAACATCATCTAAGGTCTCACATATCTTTCATTCATACATGAAAAGGGTGCACTAATCCTACCTAGGCAAGACATCTCATATTCACATATCATTCATACATGTATCAAGTAAAGGACACAAGTCTACCAAACAAGACACAACATTCTTTCACCTTATCACATATAGCACATCATTCTTTAAAGCACTTAGGAATGACCCTTATCATTTTTATGTCATCCTATACATTATTATATCATCATCAATATAACCATCACAACTCATATAGTCAAGTAGGAACAATCATGTATCAACATCTAAGACTACACATATAAGAACATAGTCATAGCCTACATGATCTCCTAACATACATAGAAAGAACAGATACTTTCACATTACTTCACATGTAGATAGATATGCTCATACTTCACATAAATCAACTACACAAATCATCATAATACTTCAAGTAGTGCCGATAAGGCCATGATCACCATATTGCATAAAGTAACGCCAACAAGGACACATCAATTCACATAGCACCGCCACCATAAGTGGACCGTACCAATCACAACATAATTTAAGTCTAATTAACATAAAAATAAAGGAATTAGGGCAGCATACCCCCACTTCATCTTACCACTTCGATTTCAAAGCTAAATCATCCAATTCGATATCATAAGGCCCTTACCCATGGCCATGAACATCAATTCAATACATAAACTATAATAGTCAATGAATCTAAGTCAATTCAATATAGATTTATCAATATAAGATCAGTTAGACATATACAATCCTTACTTTATTCATTAGCCCATAGAAAACTACATTATAATCATAAGCATTAAGTCAATATCAATTCAATAGGCTTAATAGTCAAAAGATATATGAATATTCAATACTCAATTGATCAAATTGGAACATCCTATAAACCAATTAACCATAATCTATACATGAATCAAAAGCCCATAACAATCTACACATGAACTCATCAATCTCAAAGCATGATCACTTAACCCATGTTTTTGTCAAATTGAGAGATTTGTGAATGTCAAGGGTTCATGGAGAATTTCATTGGAAAACATAAATTAAACATCAATTACATCATATCTTAACGTTTGAAAACCATTTATTCAAGAACCCAAGACTTAGAGTAGAAATTGGACTTTTCATCTTTTTGAAAACTTTGAAAATCATCTTTGAAATTGGATCTAAGGTGATAGAAAGACTTAGATGAAGAACTAACATACCTTATTTGAAGAAACCAATGATAATTTAATAAGAAACTCCATTGAGGAACCATCTTCAAGCTCCATTTTCACATTGAACTCACATGGAGGTTTTTGGAAGAACTTTTGGAGGTAATATGTTTTGATTTAGGTGTTAGGGTTATAATGAGAGTTTAATGACTTATATACTCTTAAAATACCCATAAACACTCAAAACAACCGTCCAAAGACTTATAGGGGGTTTGGGGGTGAATTTACAACTTCACCCCTCAACTTAACAGAGAGCTGACAGGAAACAGACAGCCCATCGACGGATGCATCGGCAGTCCGTAGTCTCACCCACGTCCCATCGACGGGGGTCTCGTGGGTTGCACCTGCAACTCCCCAACCTTCAGGACAAGTGGATCCATTGACGGGCCGTTGCCTGGTCGATTGGCTGTCGTTTGGGTCGTCGATTGCCACTGCTTGGCTGTGTTGAACTCCAATGTTGGGTTCCTGCTTTAGGGCCCCTTGTGGATCCTACATGAAGTCGTACCTAGACGATTCTACCCCAAATATGTTTTTATACGAGCTTAGGTCCTACCACAGGAGTTTCATCCAAAACGAACACGTAAAACTCGACGAAACATGCATAGATGCACAAGGTCGTTTGAAGGCAAACCTTTCAAACGTCATGGACGTTTGACCTCCTAACTTCATGAAACTTGACACACTGCCTACATACAATATGATAAATCATTTAAAGAACTTATAACCTCATGAATCACACATAAACACATAAAACCACATATGAGGCACATAGGTCACTTATTCGTCGAACGTCTTGGTCGTCCCTTGACGTTTGACTTTCAATGCACCTAAACTCTTAGACACTGCCTCAATACCATATAATAGACCTATTTAGAATATTAGATCATCAAGACCAACATGTTAGACTCTAGCTTCACCTCACCTAAGTCATTTTTGGGGTCTTACAATTTGTACCTTTTTACAAGTATCATGACTCTTTCTGGCCCTCTATAATTGGTCATTCAACATGTGGTTCTGTATTAATTTGCATTTCTACCGTCTTATTACCTTTATTATCAAACGAATACAAAGTCAATCATCCTCTTCTTCTCACATTCTTCAAGCTTCAAATTGGTAGGTTTTTTATTTCCCTTTGTTGTTTTGATCTATTTGTTTTCTTTTTATGCAATTGTTTCATCTCTTTTGTCTGATTTGATTTATTTTGTTTTGTTTTTCTGGAACTTCTAGATTTTACTACCTGATTCTCATGCACAAGCGTCAAATTGGTAAGTTTTTCTTTTTTCCCTTTGTTATGTTCATCCATTTGTTTTCTTTTTATGTAATTGTTTGTTCATTGTTCATTATACATTCATGAATCATATTCTCTCTGGTTTCTTTTACTTTGTCTTCTTTTTTTGCAATTTCTGGATTTTACTTCTCTGAAATCTCCTGTTTCTTAGTTTTGCTCCAATCTCTTTGAAGAATTGAAGTGCTAAATATATTTTTAAGTCTCTTGCTTTACCTTTTGATTTGTAAATTTCTATTTCATGTTAGTATTAACTTTTTGATTTGTAAATTTCTATTGCATTGTGTCTTGCCATTATCAACAGTTACAAATTTGAAAGAACTCTAATGTTGTGGTTCTCATTGTGAAGATAAAGTCATATGGCGCCAAGATTAAATATTGAAGGAATAACCATTGACACTCTCGATTGGACTTGCAAACTCCAAGTTGTTGACAAGAGTCGTGGAAGACTAAGTTTGGACTAGAAATTCCGATTCCAAAATCTGATTTTGGAAGACGAGCAGGTCCTCTTGCTCATTTATTTTATCACTCATCCTCTAGACATAATTATATGATTTAACTGTATCTCACAAGTTTCACTGACTTTACAGGAACAACAAATCAGGGTAGTTGTATATGGTGATGATTGAGTATTATGCAAAGAAGCTAAAACTGTTGAATACATAGGTAATCTCTACTGCCAGAGTCAAAGTTTCACTACCTTTGTACGGAAGGATAATACATAAATTCTATTGGGTGCTTGATAAGAAAACTCTGATCGAACATATCCAACAAAATAACCAGCTTGAGAAACCGTTTTTAGCAACGACCAAATTAGTTACCACAATGTTTGCCAATATTGCTCAACTGACTCCTACTCCTAATGCAGAAATTGGTATATTCCTTTAACTGACAATAAGGCCGCATAAATTTATGCCCCTACATGTAATGAACCCATATTTTTTTTTATTCCTAGCAGATCTTGTAGGAGTTGTTCTTCGTTGTGGCCCTTTAATATGCAGGTCACACTGAAAATAGGTGTCGTGAGGTTACTGTTTCTGATGATCAGTAAGTACACCCTTCTGTTATACACATTGGTATTTATATTTTCCAATTTTGACACAATCTTATTATAGATTCGACAAAAATTGATCATGTATTCCTCATGCTCTCAGAAGACAGCAATTTCTGCATACTTTATGGGACGACTTTGGAAAATAGAAGGAGCTGAATTGGAAGCTCAAATGGGAAAGCGTAAAGAATTCCCTGTGATCCTTGCAAGGAACATTGGAATTTCTAGTCAAGGTATGCGTGACTTACACTGTTTTACTGAAAACTCACTTTTTATACCAGACATCATTACACGATCATTTCATATGTATAGGGTTATCCTTCCAAAGCAGATTCAACTCCACAATACACATAAATCCTACTTATCCGCAGGCATTACAATTTATCAGTTGGCATTGACTTCTTACTATACATCTCTAGCTTTAGGTTGTCGTCGGAAAATCTTTAACCATTTTTCTATTGTCATAATAGGGAAACGACAAACAAAGACGTTCTTTTGGGAAATGTGTTGGGTAACTTTGCAGGATCATCCATTGCTTTTAACGTGAATCCTGATCACCAGCGAGTCGTTTCTGTTGCAGAACTTGCAAAAATAGCTTCAGTAAGTTTCAGAAATATTTGGGTTAGCTCAAATTATTGATGGAATAGAGTTAGATATACATTTTTTGTTTCTCATTACAGGTTGGAGTTTTCCACATCGAGGCCAAAATGTCAATATCATATGATCTTCAAAAGTTTTACGTCCTAGAATGTTCAGGTTGCAAACAGAAAAAATGCACAAAAGAGAAGAAGCAGTTTGATTGCGCAAAATATCAAAGATAGACAAACATTGGTGCCTCGGTATTACGTTCATGCTATATATATTAATTTATTATGGTAAAATATTGCATATATACAAATTAATTACATTTCAAGTATTAACTCATTATGTTTGTAGGTGTACCTTCAAAATTTATCTGATTGATGGCAGTGGTTCAACAACTGCCATCATTTCTGGTGATCCGGCTGAAAAACTTCTCAACCTGAAGGCAGAGAACATATTTGACACAATATGCGTCAAGTTTACCTCTTACTTATATTTCTTGCTCTCTCTGTTTATATATGTTTATTAATATCCTTCAGCAAATGATTTCTTTCGTTTTCAGAAACAACTTCTGAGTGTTAATTAGACACAACAAATGTTGTCGAAGAAACTATTTCACATTCAAGTGAAAAAGTCATACTGGATAAACTTTAATGTTACTCAGTCAAGTGTGACAGTTCTGTCCTACACGGAAAAAGAACATGTGTCTCTGCCAGGCGCTAGTGACAGTGACAACAACATGAACATTAAAAAGGCCAAATTGTTTGATGTTAGCGAGGTAGAGATGAAAGCGTCATTTGTTGAATCTAAATCTTCCATCAGTGGTGCCTCAATTGAACCACCCACACCAATGAAGAAGCTGTGAAAGGTTAGTGAATATTTCGGTGAAGTAAGGCAAATTAGTCGGTCTTTTTCCCCTTTCCAATAGGTTGTTGTTGTTCACTTGGCAAGCATTAATATGATCTTACCAAATTTCCATGCCAATTGTTATACCTAGCAAAGGTCTAAGAACAAACCCGAAGAACAATGAAATGTCATTTTCATATTAGAACACTCGATCAACAGACCCTTGTTCTTTTGCATAAGACAAAATATTTACATTATTAAAAAATGTGAAGAATAACAAATAACTAATGGATGCTTTAGAGCTTCAGCTACATATTTTCTTCTATGTGAACCCTTTGATCAGTTTGTACATATTATTGATTGAACTGTTGCACGCACATTGATATGAAAATATAGAGGTTTGTCTTAGCTGAAGACTGAGAAGTGTATAAGAATAGGAAGCCAGCAGAATTACTGCAATTGGGCAAGTTATTTGGTATTGTTTTAACCCTTTTTTTAGAATAATGGAACATGTATAGAAGCTTCTTCTGTTTTCTTGGTGAACTTTTACTATCAATGTAAGTAGTAAAAGTACCATGAGAATGGAGAGTGACAACATAGATGATCACAATGTCTTCAACCGCCAAATAGTATTTTAACGTTTTCCGCTTGTACATGAAAGTTTACTATGTAATGTCTATATTTCAGTTTTTATGGGGAAGTATATAAATCAGTCAGGAATTTCCATTTGGTGGTAACTTCTGTTGGATCAAAATATCAAATGCATTCACTTGTGTACTCTTTATAGCAAGACATTATACATGTTTAACTCCATTCAGTTGTATGTTTACATTTACGTGTATGATTGCTTTGATGAATCAATTTGATATATTTGCATTTAATTACAGGAAGTATGCTCCTTATTTTGGTACCTTTGGGCTACTAAAAAACAAAAACATTTGGGATGCTCAATCTGCACAACCTCAGTTGCTATGAAGGTCCTGTTATAAAAAGTTACGGAGAAGGAAGTGACAAAGATGGTACTCAACTTTTTCAACCTTTTGGGCTGCCTCAGGGATTCAGATTTTGCGTCAAATGGATATGCCACAGTCAGTTGGGTATGTTGTATTGCACCTTCATCTAAGTAAATGTTCATTATTAACATAAGTTCACCATAAAACTATCACCTTTGGTTGTAAATTTGTGTATTACTGTAGTATATGTAGTATCTCTCTCACTTCCTTTCCAATATCTATACCATTTAACTTTTCGGTACTTTGACATCTTGCTGTTCCATAAATACTGTGACTGGAGAAGCTTGTGTGGACTTCAATTGTGCCATGTTGTTGTTCTGGACTATGATACCATCATCTTGTAACTAAAAACTCCTAACACTATTTAACTTTCTGGGTTCTATACCACTACTACTGCAACAACTTTACTTTAACTTTTTGGGTTCTATTATCAATACTATTGCAACAACTTGTGTATCTGCACAACACGCTTGTGTGTATTGTAAATATTGTTAACTTTATATGTAATAGTGTCATATCAAGCTTTTATTCAAGTAGTCTTGTTCTCAATCATTTGTTCAAGGTTGTTGGTAAAATTTGATTGTAGTGGCTTTCGTCATTTCTTTCCTCTAGCCTTTTCCTAAAGGAATTAGATTATCAATTTTCTCAAGTTATAGTGTTTGTTGGCAAGCGATGTTAACGTGATACGATACCAGATATTTGTTACTTTTATTCATCGTGATACTGATGTATTACTTCTCATTGTGTACTTTTCCTGGTAAATTCTCAAGTTATACATGTATATGCTTTTGCACGTAGATGTGGTTTATTAACTCACTTCTTTAAGATTTTAATATTTGTACAACTTTTTCTTATATTTTCTGTCTGCAAGATCATATGTTGTTTTGCTATTGAAATATATGAACTTTGCTGTGTCTAATGCTTGTGTATGACTACATGTAGTAGATCTAAGAAGGTGCACCAGAAGAAGATTAATCATATGAACTCTTCATACTTTCTATAATTTAATGTTTATTTATTCTTTAGGATGTCTTCCTTAGTTAAGGAGATAGTGATGACTGATGCTGGAGTTATGAGAGTTGTGAGTAAAGGTCGATTTGCTGGTGGTGGGGTTTCACATTTCTAAGTCTAATGCATATGGTTTTATCACCATGGAACCTAATACTCTTTTCATCCCTCGGTATATGATTATAAAAGGAGAAGTTTTGTCTACTCGTGAGCTGGAAAAGTTATGATTTAGTGTTGGTTGTCAATCTTCTTTGGAAACTATAAGAGTTAATTAGTTGTCTATCTAAATTTTCACATGTTTGAATTCTTGGAAAACACGAGGTAAAGTTTTCAGCGCTAAGAGAATGTGGGTGCGTAGTGGAAATTATGTCAACCAAAGCGGAAAAATTGGACTACTTTATCTAATCCAATATATACAAAGTTATTCACCTATGTTAACGAATGTTTTACCGAAACTTCTCGATATGAATTCAGACTTAGTTGAACTCTAATGTGACAATCGGTTATCCAAAGAGAAAAAAAAAAGAAAGAAGATACAAAATTATTGTGAAAGTTCAAAACTAAAGTTGTTGCAACTTCTTTTTGAGCTAATCAGACACGTTTACAGGGAGATTTCAGGAAAACAAAAGACCAGCTAGACAACTTTTTTTCCTACTAAGAAAGTGCAAGCTAAACTAAGTAAAATCATCATTTGGTGGCTAGCCTTTTTTTCCTCCTCAATGCTTCTCTGAGGTTGAGAAACAAAAATTTTGATAGAATATATAGTAATCGTTCATTAAGTAGCCCAAAACTAGACAAATCAAGCCAACGATGATGACAAACTTGAACGATCGAACACCACCACTGCGGCTTTTGTTGATATCGCGCCTCATAATTTCCTATACACACTGTTGCAGAAGTAAGACATTGTACATAACTAAAAGCTATGTTATGCAGACTCTTCAAAAATGTTGTTTGGTGCATGTCGAATCCTCTAAAAGTAATTGAGGTTTGGAGGATCTGACACAGGGGCGACAACTATTTTTGAGAGTCCGAGCAACGGAAAATATAAAAGATATATATAAACACTCAAAATGCAAAAGTTACACCAGACTATTTGTCTTTATACACAACTTCAGTTGAAAATTCTGTTTCTACACAACAATCCTCATAATACAAGTATTGAAGTTCTAAAAACACGAGAATCAATCGAAAAAAGTAATGTAACTTCTTATCAATTCTTGACGAAGTCTGTTGCTCTGATGTAGAGAACCAACTTTCTCATCCATCAATCTATAAATAACAAACTTTGCCTGAAATGATACGTCTACATTAGCCATGTTGAGGTAAAAAAATGTATCTCCTTGCAAACATATTTATAAAACCATTAGCTGCAAACATCCTACGTGCGATAATTTAAGAGCAGCAACGCAAATGCATTATGGAAAAAGGCTCCAACTTGTTTGAAGACATGAAAATGCCATCACATTTTCATTAGTTCTGGAATCATTTATCACGTGAAACAAACAACCACTAATAGAACCAGGAGAGAAATGTGAATCACAACACTCAGATTATATTGAAAAGTAAGCTGTGAGGATCAGAGCTCATAAGTTATAACTTTCGATAGTAAGACAATATTCTGTGACAGCCAGGATTTTGATGGCTACACGGTCATTCCAGTCACTATTACTTTTTCCAGTTCCCATTTATGTTTTGCACAGAAAACTTCAACATTTTTTGGATTCATATTCACCTCTATGGTCAAAGCTCTTGCTTCACAATGATCTCTTTGATTGATTTTTTTACCACACAAACAATGTGCTTCACATACCCCTATATGTAGTACAAATGATGAAAATTGCAAGGCGTTTGAACCATTTAACAATCTAAATTCTTTTGCGATTGTGTTAACCATTAGTTTAGGATTATATACAAATTAAAGGGTTAATCAAAATCACCTAACAAATATACTGTGCCAATTAAAAGAGCTAAAAAGATCAAGTTCTGAGAAAACATCTCAAAACTTTAATCCTCCATTGATATGCATTTGTTTCCTCAAATAGCCAATATCATATCTAATTTTCGGTCTCACATTGTTTACAATTTCAGTGTCCTTTTGCTTTTAGTTCTCCTCTCCTTTTTCATCCTGCAATTTTAGTGTCAACACTAAAATAGTATATTAATTTACCTAAAAGGACTTTAGTGTATAGAGGGCTCAAGTTAGTGCATTAAAAATAACCTTAAAGTTTTACTTAGTACTTAATACTTGATGGTGTCTTCAATTTTGTTAAAAAAATTTTTCCTTAACCTCAATAAAAGATTTTTAAAGTCAATCAAATTTAATCAGATTGTTTTAATTCGACTTAATTTCAGTTCTAAGAGTTTTATTATCATGACCTTTTATATTCCTTTTTCTTTTCTGTTTAATATATTTTAGTTAAATGATTGTCTATTGAAATTAAGATTCTCAAATTTAACTCTAACCTCTTCCAGATCCATCTATCGTCGTCTTCTTTTTAGCTGTGTTCTTTTTACCTTCTTCTACGGAACAAAGAGGAAAGAGAGAGTTGTCAAAGAAATTTCTCCCAATACTCAGAAATTTAAACCTCAACCTCTTTCAGATCCATCTATCGTCATATCTTTTTAGGTGAGTTCTTTCTACCTTCTTCTACCATTGTCCGATTAATGTCGAAAAACATGGAAATAAGAAACAGATAAGACCAATCAATTGGTTTGGTAATGATGGGCGAAGTACGAACTTCACCGCGATAAATTTCAATTCGAATGTCTAATATTTGCATGTACATCTTTGGGAACTTGTAATGAAGTACTCATCTACGATAACTTTCTTGTCTCATTTTGTTGTTGTTTTATAGCTTTAAGGTCATATTAAAACATTAATGAGTGTAAGCTGTTCGATAATATGCCAACGAAAATGAACAATTTATCTGCAATATATTATGGTTATTAGATTTTTCATCTCAATTAACACTACAAATTTAATAGATTCTTCATTTCAGATACGTCATTGTTTCTTTCACTGAATTTTCCATCAGCAAATGCCAAACTTTTGGGACACTATCTATTGCATCTCTTAACCCCCAAATAGAACCCCTTACCCGTGTGACTTCATATCTATGAAGGTTTACCATTGTTATGATTTTATATTCTTATAAGATTTTAGTTTGCCTCAAACACGGAACTGCATTGTTTTCTTCAAAAAATGAAAATTTCATTGCAACAGGAATGTCAACAGGCAATAACGATGCGTTCCAAAAGCCTGAAAATATCAAGCAACAACAACGTATACACAGAAATATGCTACATTGTACTAGATATTCACAAATGTCGCTTGAAAGAAAACAATTATTTCTATCACAATAACAAGCTAAAAGAGCTGAATCAAAAAGGCAGTGCCTCTTGCAACATTCACACAACACGATATCTCATCACAAGTCGTCAATGAAGAAGGAAACGAAAATATGCTTACAATTTCTCACCCTTCACTAGCTACAGACAGAGGTTGGAAAAGCTAAATTTACATATAATTTCACTTATTTTAGTATATGCATTCCTTTATGCATAAAATTGATTTATCGTCAATTACAATACTTTATTTTCGACCTATTTTAGGACATGCTTCTGCGAGTATCGACACTTCTGGTTGTTTCTCTACATTTGAAATAGGTAAGTCAGAGCAAATTGAATAACTACAACTAATAACATAAGTTCGATGTTTATAAATATAGCACTTTGCAATATTAGGATCAACATCACACATATATAATGAAGCAAACAAGATGTCATCCCCATTGGTTACTTCAAACATCAGTACGTCTTTTTCTACTGAGCTAATATTGCATTTAAGTTTTGCCTCTAATAGTATTATAATTTACCATGTACAGGTAATAAAGGATTAGAAATCGATTTACAAAACAACAATTTGTTCTCAAAAAATTATGTGCAGCTAAAAAAGGTCCCTGATTGTAAATTTTGTGCAGCAAAAAGATTTGAATATGAATCACCCGGTTTTTGTTGTGATAATGGATCAATTAAATTGATTTCTCATCAAATGCTGACAGAATTAAGCAATCTGTTTCTGGGCAATATTGAACAATCCAAACATTTCGTACCTACAGTAGAACATACAATAATATATTTGCATTCACTTCTCTTGGGGTAAATTATGACAGAACTTTAGCATAGAGAAATCGCGGCATATATACATTTAGAGTTCACTGACAAATGTATCACTTTATAGATGATTAATTACTGCTAATGAAAGACCCAAAAATTTACAACTATATATATATATATGATAATGAAGTTGAGATACCTAATCGAATGACTTTACCACTTAATCTTAGTGAATCCATTATGATAAACTTGATGAATATACTAAAAGCTAATCCATATACTATCTTTCTAAAATCACTAACAGATGTTCCAAAACTATCTGAATTTTATATTACGCTTAAATCAGATTCTGGTTTAGGCCAAAAGAACATATATTTTTCCAACCGCCTCTGAAGTGGGGGCAATTTGAGTAGAACAACAACCACAGAACAAGTTTTCTACACCTCATATTCGAATATACACCCACAATGAAAAATCACAATCAGTAAATTACTACTATGGATATTATGATCCATTCCCGTATCCACTGTTGTTTCCTCACGGTGAAAATAGATGGTATTGTGGTATCAAGAAAGTCAAACAAACATATAAAATGTCTAACTATCAGATTTACTGTGAAAGTGAACAATTACCAAGTGTAATGAACATGGCTTCAATTGAAGGTCTATTTGACATGGAATCTAAAGTTCTATCAGAGGGAAAGAAGAAAAGACAAACTGTTTCTTGTCGTGAAAATTATTGTTATAAAATTCAAATAAGAAAAAAAAGAACAAAAAAACATTACATTCTGGAAGATTATTCCAACAATGTATAGTTGACCAATACATAAAACTTGAGACACAACGATTAGATTTCTTCTCATTTAATCAAAATTTATTTAGAGTTGAAGTGTTCCAAGGAATTATTGATATACTAAGACATGGTGAAAGAGATGCTTCAAATATTGGAAAAGGACAAATACTACCCACAACTTTTATTGGAGGTCCAAGAGATATGTGTCGTCGATATATGGATGCTATTGCATTAGTACAACATTTTGGAAATCCAAATATATTTTTGACAATGACTTGCAATCCTTCATGTCCAGAAATACAAGAACATTTATTGCCAACTGATGAAGTTCAAAATAGACCTGATTTAGTAAGTCGAGTGTTTAGGGCAAAAGTAGAAGAACTCAAAAAAGATATACTAAAAAAGAATATATTTGGAAAAGTTGCAGCTTTAATGTATACAATAGAATTTCAAAAGCTTGGACTCCCACACACACATTTTCTTATTATTCTTACAGAAAAATACAAATTATTAACATCAGAAGCTTATGATAAAATTGTTTGCGCAGAATTACCTGATTGTACAGATCACTCTTTATAAACTCTTGTAACTAAACACATGATTCGTGGACCTTGCGGCTATCTAAATCAAACATGTCGTTGTATGAAAAAAATCATTGCAAATGCAAATATCCTAAACAACTCTCAGAACGAACCACAAAGGGAAAAAATTCTTATCCTATTTATAGAAGACGAAAAATGGAAACAGATGTACAATTCAAAAGATACAATATTGATAATACTTGGGTAGACCCATATAATCCCTACTTACTTCGTAAATTCAATTGTCATATTAACATTGACGTATAATCAGACATTAAGGTAGTAAAATACATCTACAAATATATTTGTAAAGGAGAGGACAAAATTGCATTTTCTATATATAATAGTGACTCTAATGTTGAAATAGATGAAATAAAAGAATATCAAGCTGCTAGATGGGTCTCTCCCCCAGAAGTTGCATGGCATCTATTTGTTTTTCTAATCAGTGAAATGACTCCAAATGTGTACCAACTTCAACTACATCTAAATGGACACCAGTATGTATCCTTTAAAAGTAATCAAACTGTTGATGAAATTCTAAGTAATCCAATGATAAGAAGAACAATGTAAACTGAATTTTTTGAAATGAATAGAATCAATAAATATGCTATAGAACTCAATTTGTTATATAAAGACTTTCCAAAGTATTTTGTTTGCACAATAACAGACAAAATGTGGTCGCATTGACGACGACACAGTAATGTTGTTGGTAGAATTGTCACATGTCATCCAACTGAAGGGGAAAGATACTATCTTAGAGTACTTTTAACAAATGTAAAAGGACCTAAATCGTATGAAGATATTCGCACAGTTAACAGAATATGTTACGACACATTTAGAGAAACTGCAAAAAAAAGATGCTTATTACATTCTGATAAAAGTTTACAAGAGTGTATGTATGAAGTTGTCGCCTATCAAATGCCTTATAGTTTAAGACATCTATTCGCTGCAAACCTGTTAATCCTAAAGAATTTTGGGAAATATTTGAAGATCCAAATGTCTGAAGATTTCAAAAAATTCCTAATTTAGAAACAAAATCTATTCAACAGTCAGTTATAAATCACATCAACAAAATGTTACATTTAATGGGACACAATATGAAGGAATAAAATTTTGTTTTCGAAAATATTATACCTTCTACAATAACTAAAGAAGCAAAAAGTGTTCACTTCGAAAGAAATATAATAGTAAATGAAGAAGATCTGCTATTACAAACTATGTAAAATCCTGATAAAAAAGGGCATTTAATACAATACTTGATAGGGCATATTCAAATAAATCAGGTGCTTATTTCATTGACGGTCCAGGAGGAACTGGAAAAACATTTTTATATAGATCTTTATTAGCAAATGTAATATCCAAAGTCATTATAGCTTTAGCAATGTCACATCCGGGGAGCACCCCCTAGAAGTAACATGGCGTAATTGACCTCTCGGAGGTCTTACACAAGCCCATAGTTATGATTCATTGCATCCACATACTAAATTTAGCAGAAAATTTAAAACTTTTCATAGCACATCATATGCTAGAAACATCACTTTGTATAAATATAAAATATAAGTCATAATACATATTTAGACCCTAAGTTTCTTTGCCATCTTAGACTCAACAACCTTAGAATACATTAGGGACACGACCCTTAAAACATAAGACATAACTATATAACTTTTAATAAACTTACATTAAGACATGAGTAGGGATCCTTGGAACATAAGGAACCCTTTCCTTGAGCTTGGGAATCACATATCAAGATCCTCAATCATAGATATCCTTTAAGCATCCATAACCTACACTTTGTGTAAAAAGTAGGGAAGATTGGGTTTAGTACAAGAATGCACTAAGTATGACAACCATGCAAAAACATGCATTTAAAAAGGGACATTTTCTTGAAATCATACTTCATGCCTTTTTGAGTAAATCTTCATAATAGACAATAGCCTTTATATCACTAACATACTTCATATAAACATATTCAAAGGCCAAACATCACATCAGATCACATATAGAATTTATTGCATTTTATAGCACATTACCATAAGCTACATCAAGTCACACATATATTTACTTCTTTGCATATACACTTTATTAGACCTTGTTCATGACCCCAATCTTAGTCTACTAGTGCAATTCACATGTGAAGCCCCATAACCCCACGCATGCTTAGTAGACCCTTCATCAGACCACAAACCTTAGCATTCAATTCATACATCAACAAGTAAGTGGAGACAACTTCATTCATGTCAATACAAGACCTTTATCATATCGTCATTTAGACCAACATAGTGCATATAAGGATAAGATCACATCTCATAGATTCATACCATGCACACCTTCATAACAAGTAGACCAATACTACAAATTCATGCGTATGGACATAAACATAATCATACATATTAGGTCACCTTCCTAGGACTTCCTAAGGAGATACTTGTGCAATGCCTAGATGGGTTCATTACTTCCACCTATCTTAAGTAACTTACCTTAAGTCCTCCTAGTTAGGATCCCATTCGCTTACTTCTATTGTCCATTTTACTTTAGGGAAACTATAGCCTTAACTAACACTAAGACCATGGATGTTAAACATGGAATTTGGTGTTTTAGAGCCTTACACCAATGAAAGGTGTTCTTACCTAGGCAAGGTAGAACATTAACACATGCTAGCATATTATGTGATATCACATTTCTAGATCCTATGTGGCAAGCATAGTTATGGAACTTGGAGGTACATGTGAAAACCCTCTTTATGCCAAGATTAGGCGTTGTAGTTATTCACTTATGAAAACCCTATTTATTCCTATTGAGGCATTATGGTTATCCACCTCATGATATTTATGGTGACCTACCTCCCTACATTTAGGAAGGGACACACACTCATATTCAAGTTCACTCGGTTCTAAGCTAAGTTCCCTTTATTAAAAACTTTCATTAACATTACTTTATAAAATGTAGGCTTAGGAGATTCACTCCCCATATGCTTGTCTTAGGAGATTCACTCCCCATATGCTTATCTCATAGGTTGTAGATGAAAGTTCATCAACCTAAATCATGTGAGAAGATCCTTTCACATGGACATAGTATATGTATTAGCACTATCTAGTTTAGGATACACTTGAGCACACCTTTCAAGGCTCCTCTATTGACTAGATCATCATTCATGTGTGTGTGTATACATACATGCGAGCAAGCCTTTCACATAACACCTTAAGTCACACATGTTCATACATCAATGCATAAGTCTATAAGTGTGACCGTATGAGAAATCCTTTCATATTAACACATTAAGACACTATGCACATTCATACTTAATCATATCATATAATTAGCATCATAGCATATAAGACATATTCATGACAATGCCCATTCATTCATTTTCATGTACATAGAAACCAAACCTTAGGAACTATCCTATCAAGGTACACATTTGCAATGCATAGTCGAAGTCTCATACCCTTGCCCATACTAGTACACCTATCAAGTCAACATAGTTAAGGAATACATAACATACTTCACATACATATACTTTACATGCATAGTAGTAGACACTAGTGAATATGAGAACTACCTTTATTTAGACACCATGACCTATACTACTTGTAACATGCATGTAAGGTGAGTGTGTGTGTACATTGGTCAACATGATCACCTAATGGCTATCAACAACACATTGATGTAGCCACCCTGTTAGACCATAATACTCTTTCAAGCATAAGCCACACAACACACAATAGCATAGGAGACAAGCCAACTTGATATTACACTTAAGACTCCTAACTTGTTCTATTCATGCATTCACATAGGGGTACATAGGTAAAGGATTATTAACCATATTAACTCATCAATGTCAGCACCTATACTTTAACCTAACATGGATATACTCATGCTTATACAATAGCCATACAACCTAAATCACAACTAGAATAGGAAAGTAGGCATAAGCTTCACATAGTATCATCATAAGCACATGTCCATATATTCATCAATTTGCCTTCATGGCCATGGTAAACACATATTTAGATTGATAATAAAGTAAACACCGCCACCATAAGTGGATCATACCACACAATGCCATACAAGGCTACGTCAACATTACTATAGAGAAATAGAGAAGTAGAAGAGTATAGGAATTCTTACCAATCCTTTAGCCTTTGGTCATTATTGACCATTACTAATATTTTATAAATAAATCAAGTATAGGGCAGTAGATTAAGGTACCATAATCATACGTGAAGTTAAACATAAGCTACTACAGGGCCATGCTACAACTAGTACAACATATCATTAACATGCTAGAATGTAGAAGACATAGATCATTAACCAACTTCACTTGCATGGATTATAGATCATATTTCATCAATAATATCAATCCAAGGTAGTAGATAATCATACACTTTATTATGTCGAAATCGTGCTTAAAGCTCTTCAAGATCAAGCTACGGTCGTAGGCATTAAACTATCAATTTAATGTAGAGTAGAGAGAATAGGCCATCTTATTAATTTTCCCAAAGTATTAATCATCAATAATATTTTACAAATAAAGTACATGATAGGCAGTAGCTAATGAAATCATAGTCTAGATGAGACACTACAACATTTGCCAATAAGGTCGAATTCAGTATAAGCATGCTTCATATTAGAAATTCATGGAAGGTAAGTTTACATAGGTTAATCCTATTCAAACTATCATGAATTGACCCATATTGGATCCATTACATATAATTCATACTCTCACAATGTTATAGGCAGCAGCTATAGATAATTAACCATGATCAATTCATATAACAACTACCTAACGTCAAGATCACAAGTTACTACTTGATAGACTAGAAGAACCTAGATCAATTCAAATTAAGCCTTATTTACTTTGATCATACAAGATATATATCCACAAATCAACCATGGTATTAACCTAAAACGGTAGCTACAAGAACCACAACATAATCGAAATCCATTTTTAATCAATTGAGGACCCACATTACAATGATCATAATGAAGACTTGGCTAGGCATGTTCAAACCTACATGCATTGATTCACATGGGTATTTTATCAATGATTCACCATCAGTATACATACTATACAGTAGACATAACCATATTAACATAATTGAATCTCAAATTGATATGCATAAGATCAAGATCATAAAGCCATACATAGGCTAAAATCGAGTTTGTGAAAGAGCATGGATTCATCATGCAACAGGATTGAAAATCACGTCCAAATCAGTAGATAATCATCAATATTTACATTACGCTTTTTAAATCAATTAAAGAAAGAACCCATGGCTAGAATGAAGAAGAAGAACTTGATCATATTTTTCTCTTTGAAAACTTTGAGATTAACTCTCTAGATGGAAGGATAACTAGAGATGAAGGATCACCATACATTTATTTACATTAAAATATCTAAAACTTGGTGATTCATCAATGGAAATCCAAGCTCCAAGCTGTTCTTGAGCTTCACCAACAATGGAGGTTATAGAGAGAATACTTTTTGAGGTAAAAGTCTAATTTGGTGAATTGTATTGGGAGTGGGGTTGTTCACGTTTTTAATCCCTTATATACACCCAAAAATAGCTAAATAATACTATTAGAATCAGGTCAGGATGTGGGGTGAATTTCCCATTCACCCCTTAAATAAACAGATGCAGGCACCATTTTACAGGCCACCATCGACGGAGCAATCGACTGGACGTAGGTCAATCTACGGGCCGTCCTTTGGCTTCCGTCGGTTTGTACTTGGCCAATTTTTGGGTTGAGACCTGACAAAACTAAGTACCAATCGACAATACCTCACCAACAGGCCGTTGGTTGACCAATTGGCCGTCGTTTGGTCCGTCGATTAACACTGCCAAGGCAGTGTCTCGACCAGCCTTAGGTCCTCCTTGTGGGGCCTTTTGCGGGGCCCTTTAGAAGTCGTACCCGGACGTTTCCAACTTAAATACAAACCTTGACAAGTTTTTTGACCTTCCACATAAGTTTCAACCAAAACAAACACCTGCAACTCGTCCAAACAGGCTAGGCCCCATCAAGACACACATTCAGCGTCTTAAGGGCTATCTTTCGAACGCCTTGGACGTTCTTGATCGTTTGAACTCCAAACTTCTCGAAACTCCACATACCATATTTGAACATAATTATAAATCATTTTAAGACTTCATAAACTCATATCATACAGTATATAAACACGCATGGACACATGAGACACATAGGTGACTAGTTATCGAACGTATTGGTCGTCCCTTGACGTTCGACTTTCAAATCACTTCAAACTTTACACACTGTCTCTAAACTATATTATAAGTCATTTTAGGACCTTATAAACTTAATACAAACATGTTAGTCTCTAACACTCAAACTCATTTTGGGGTCTTACAAGTAACAACAAATTTTGGTGTTGCAGCTTCAATTTACCCTGGAAGTCGAACTGCACATTCACGCTTTAAAAATCCAATTGATATTGACTATAAATTTACTTGAAACACTAGTAAACAAAGCTCACTAGCATCTCTAATTAGAGATTCAAAATTAATTGTTTGGGATGAAGTCTCAATGGCCAAACATAAAATGATACAGGCTTTAGATACTCTTTTAAAGGACCTTAGTAGTGAACCAAATTTATTTGGTGGAAAAGTTGTAGTCTTTGGAGGGGACTTTAGACAAACATTGCCTGTTGTTCGCAATGGAAAAAGGGAAGATTTTGTATCTAAGAGCTTATTATATTCCGATATATGGAGTCAACTTGAAAAGTTGTGCTTATCCGAAAATATGCGAGCAAAAGAAGATCCTAATTTTTCTGAATATTTAATGCGAGTTGGAAATGGACAAGAAATAACTAAAGACAACACAAAATTGAAAATCCACATAATTTTATTATTCCTTATATAAATGAAATAGATTCCCTAAATCAACTGTTAAGAGAAACTTATATCGATATAAACACATTCTTTTCAGACCCATCGTCTATAACATCCCGAGTTATTTTAACTACAAAAAATGACTTTGTTAATGAAATTAATGATATGCTTATACATCAACTACCTAATGACGGTAAAATTTATACTGCAATTGATGAAACTCTAGAACCAGGTGATCAATGTCAATTTGAGGATTTCTTACACACCTAAAATCCGACTAATTTGCCCCCATACAAATTGACATTTAAAAGAGATTGTCTGGTTATTTTATTGCAAAACTTAAATCCTTCTGATGGATTATGTAATGGAACACGATTAATATGTCATCATTTTAACAAACATGTTATAAGTGCTACTATTTCCAGCCGTGACTATAAAAACACACATCAGCAGATGAAAAATTACCTATTGTCTTTAAAAGAACACAATTTCCAATTTGACTATGTTTTGCAATGACAATAAGAAAAACTCAAGTCAAACATTAGATTTTATAGGAATCTATTTATGCGAACTAGTTTTTTCACATGACCAACTTTATGTTGCTTTATCCAAAGCTCAAACTTCCAAAAATGTCAAAATACTAATACTTCTGCCTACAATTGAAGATACAAATGACCATTCAATGTATAATATAGTGAACGAAGAAATCATTCAAAAAGCATTGACCTAAATTCCTAAATAATCTATCCTTCATAAGCCAAATCTGTTGTTGCAAGCTCCATAGATCAAGCAATGCCAATGATATTCATGGTTGGTGACACTTTTCTAATTAAATAGAGATTTTGTTAATGCAACTCATACTAATATGTTTTGGAAATTCTAACCAATTGTTGATCAACCCTTTTATTTAATGTCTTGGTAAAATGGTGAAAGTCGCAATTTAGGTGATGCAAGGCAAAGAGCTGTAGAAGATCCTGTTGATAAATTGAAATCTCGAAATTGAGAGGTTGCATTACATACTTCATCTTTAATGACTGATGTCATTTTCCAGGTTAATTGTCGCATCATTTTATTATGAGATTTTGCTTTATTTTGTTTTCCATCAATCTCTAATTGTTTCAGTTGCAAATGCACATTATGGCAACAAAGATGCCTGCCTCACCCGCAACAACCTTTTTGGCATTTCATCCTCAAGATAACCCTCTTATAGCAATAGGAATGGATGACCCCTCCATTTTCATTCTGTGATTTTCAGAATATTACTAATTAAGTATTTTTTTTAAATTTGTTGACATCAATTATGATCCCTTTGTGTAGGTACAATAAGTGGGCTTACTTTTTTGAATTCTCTCAACATGCTTATATGTGAAAGACCAGATTCTCAGGTGAATTAATTTGACATAAATGTATTTCGATGGATAGCTTATTTAATTGAAATATATAGCTGTTGTGTTTTCGCTAAATTCTTGGCTTCATATTGTTGATAATAGTTGCTTCCCTTGATAAATAATTTCAGCACTTTGACCTTTTCTCTCCTACATTCTGTTGACTTCTCAATAAAATCAAACAGATACTAATCACATCTCATTGTCTAATCTTTATTCGACCTGGCCAAACTGCTAAATGTGTCCTTATCGTGTTTTCTCGATTTGTGATTGAGCTTTTTCGATTTGGCAAAAAATATAACGCAACCTACCTATGATACAGAATGTCCATTGTATATTGCTTTATACATGCAATAGTCGCCATTTAGGTGATGCAAGGCTAACAGCTAGAGAAGAGCATGTTGATAAATATGAAATCTCAAAACTGCCTGAAATTTAGTTTACATTTGTTCACATCAGATATAATCCCTCTGTGTATGTACAACAACTGTGCTTGTTTTTTTGAATACTCTCAACGAGCTTATATCTGCAACAGAAGATTCTCAACTGAATTAATTTGATGTAAATGTATTTCGACAGATACCTTACTTAAAAGAAATATATAGCAGTTGTGTTTTGGCTGAATTTCTGGCTTCATATTGTCAATAATAGTTGCTTTTATTCAGCTGAATCTGAAGCAATTTTTCATGCTGGTGGTGATACATGTCAATCCATTAGAAGGGTACTAAAGGTTTTGCTAAGTATGTAACTCTTTTAAGCCCATATAAGTTTCAAGCAGACCAAACATTGAACGTCACAAACCATAGGCTTCGAAGAGGATATCATACAATTAAACAGTTCATTGACAATACCCAACAAACAAGAAATGAAGCAATTCAAATTTTGTAAGTTACTGCGCTATGCCATTCTGTCTGTTTTTATGGTTACTATCAATTTTTTATCCTCCTTGAAAATACACTATGTTTTGTTGCAGGTATGTTGCAAATATTGTCGTTGTCACTGTAAATGTAGTGCTTTTGGCTAGAACATTAGGTGAGATTCTGCAAACAATGCATCATTATCTTTTAGAAAGCAAGCTAAAATGTACTTCCATGTATAGGTGTAAAACTATAGATTTTGTGTATTGTGATAATCTTGTGTGAGTTATAAG
The DNA here is from genome assembly GCF_001406875.1 of Solanum pennellii. Classification (NCBI taxonomy): domain Eukaryota; kingdom Viridiplantae; phylum Streptophyta; class Magnoliopsida; order Solanales; family Solanaceae; genus Solanum; species Solanum pennellii. The sequence goes on along the minus strand of NC_028639.1, from coordinate 28,054,203 downwards.
CTATTACACAACTTCTACTTTTGCTAGCTGTTGTCTTGCTTTTTCATTTTTCTGTGTAGTCAGTTCCTTCTGACGTATGTATAAATATCATCAATGACGTAGTTAGACTAATGGAATGCTGCTTTGGCTCACTTTTGCAATCTTGGCACTGGCCTCTTGGAGTTATAATGTAAGTAAGATTTTGATACTTATGTTTGACACAAAATCCACATTTATATTCTCAAAAGCCTAATTAAACAGCTCTTATAAATTACTAGAATAATCTTCTGTTGCTGGATTTTGACAACTCTGAGTTGGATGTTAAACGACTTTGATTTCTTCTTCCATACGTAAGCACAAATCCTTCTCTTCCTCTCAATACTGAAGCTTACCCTTTCATTTTATACACTGTAACTCTAGCAAATATTGATATAGCTTTGTAGATGACACATGCTCAGCTTTGAAGGACTTTCAACAGAATCCTCAAAACAATGTATTGCAAATTATACTTCCCTATGAAAAACCAGAAACTTCTGACAAAACATTGGAGCAGATTGGCGACACAGTTCATAATTTCATTACTCAGGTATTGTTATCTATAATATACAAGAAACAAGGATTGGAGCATACATATATTCTCTTAGCATTACTAGGACAATTTTATTTTTTTCGTGTTTTCAATTTTCAGCCAAATTCTAAGCTAACAGAGGTACAAGGATTAAGATTAAATGATATGAGGGAAAATAGCGTAGGAACATTTGTGACCCCTTCTCCGGTGCACCTAATTACATCTTCACACCTGATCTCTACCCAAAGGATACTATTCCAATTGAAGAACTAAAATATGTAAGTTACAAGCTTCAACTTACTCAACATGAATATGGATCTTTAGGTCTCATATCCAGTGAAAGTTTGGACTTAGTTTTTTCTTATGTTTTCCTGTAGGTTCTGTCAAGAGTCAGATCTTATGAAGGAAATTCTTTAGTCAATTGTCAGATGCAGGTGAAGGAAGATTCATTCGACAGGCCTGATAGAAATATTCCCTGATTTACTCAGCCTAAGTGAGCGCTCCTAAGTAAACCAAGCATTCACCAACATTTTACAGTACCAGTGCAGGCCATTTAGACGTTCAGAACGAATACTATCGTCATCTATGTTGTCATTCTCCATTCTCATGGTACTTTTAGTACTTACATTGCTAGTAAAAGCTCACCAAGAAACAGGAAGAAGCTTCTACACATATTCCATTACTCCTAAAAAAGTTGAAACAATACAAACAACTTGCCCAATTGTAGTAATTCTGCAGGCTTCCTATTCTCATGGACCTCTTAACCTTCAGCTAAGGCAAACCTATATATTTTCATATCAATGTGCGTGCAACAATTCAATCAATAATATGTACAAACTGATCATTGTTGGCACGGGCCTAAGCCATCTTGTATATGTATATATATATATATATATATTTATTTATTTATTTATTTATATACCAGTTTTCAGAACGTGCGTTGCACGTTTGTTCCATACAATTATTATATAGAAAATATTGAATTTAAAAATATTAGTTTTACCAATTTATATTTTACGTTAAATAAAATTCATAATAATCGAATATTACATTGACCACCAAGCAAGAAATATGGAAAAATAATAATATTACTATAGCATCTAATAATATGAATATATCTATATGATTTATCCTTAATAATCTCTCATTACGCTCCATATACTAAGTACACAAATATGTATCTACTTAAAGAAACTATATCAGTAAGGAAAGGATAAAAGAAAAAAATATTATAAAAGTACATTTAAAAATGAATATAAAAGTCATAAATTAGTAATTTCAGCACTAATAAAAATATACATAACATCCATAATTTCATAGTAGATTAAATTAAAGAAGTATAAATCGGTAAAGAATACAAAAAAATTAAACAGATAAGAACAAATACAACATTCATACCCTTCTTAAGACTTTAATTATAACATATATGTAGTAAAAAGAAATAATTAAGGAGTAAAGTTCTTGATGATACCTTCTCCCGTAACAAAAAAAAACATCTAAAATTATAAAGATAAAACTATGATACAAAATATCATTCTAATTAAGATCAAATAAATATTAATATTTAAAACAAAAAAAGTACATGAAAATTGCCTAATGATTCACATCAACAAGAGGTAAGTGATAGTTTTTCTGTAGTCTA